>NC_092335.1:129666785-129975000 GCF_046630445.1 Rutidosis leptorrhynchoides
CGAATCCTAAAGATAGATCTATCGGGCCCAACAAGCCCCATCCAAAGTACCGAATGCTTTAGTACTTCGAAATTTATATCATGTCCGAAGGAGGATCCCGGAATGATGGGGATATTCTTATATGCATATTGTGAATGTCGGTTACCAGGTGTTCAATCCATATGAATGATATTTTTTGTCTCTATGCATGGGACATATATTTATGAGAACTGAAAAATGAAAATCTTGTGGTCTATTAATGATGGAAATGAATATTTATGTTAAACTAATGAACTCACCAACCTTTTGGTTGACACTTTAAAGCATGTCTATTCTCAGGTATGAAAGAAATCTTCCGCTGTGCATTTGCTCACTTTAAAGATATTAATTGGAGTCATACACGGTATATTTCAAAAGACGTTGCATTCGAGTCGTTGAGTTCATCAAGATTATTATTAAGTCAATTATAGTTAGAGATAATATGAAATGGTATGCATGCCGTCAGCTTTCGATGTAATGAAAGATTGTCTTTTCAAAAACGAATGCAATATTTGTAAAATGTATCATATACAGGTCAAATACCTCGCGATGTAACCAACTGTTATGAATCGTTTATAATCGATATGGACTTCGTCCGGATGGATTAGGACGGGTTATGAAAGTCCGACCTTAAGCACTTGACCTTTAAATTTGTCTCATTTTCAACCATAGCTTTCCACTTCACAATGTTAACGACCGTTATGTTGTCGTAGTATTAAGATAATTTAATAAAAGAATTTAAATAGTATAAATATATTTACTATAAATACACTTAGTATAAATACATTTAGTATAAATACGAAGATTAAATAATGACTAATAAAAATAAACGTATTATGCATAACTAATAGTTTTAAGAATAAACATTAGTATGCATAAAATAAATGTAAGTAACTATAAATAAATGTTAGATAACATAAATGTAAATGTTAGTATACAGAAATAAATGTCAGTAAACATAAATGATAATTAGGCGACAGTGTCGACCATATATTATTTAGGCAGTATAACCGACCATATATTATTTAGGTGATATAACCGACCATATATTACTTAGGTGGCAGAGCCAACCATATTATAAATGTTGAGATAATCGTGCTACCATATTATAAATGTTGAGATAATCGTGCTGATAACGTGTTAAGAGTTAGTAGTTTATAACTACCTTTGGCCTAAGCTTTGATAAATTCTTTATAGTATGAAGGATTAATAGCAGAGAGAAATAGCAATATATATTTCTTATTCATGCAAGAATTGGTATACCTTCTGTGATTACATTTAGGTATATATATATATATATATATATATATATATATATATATATATATATATATATATATATATATACTACAAATATTTACTATTGTAGAGTAGAAAAATTGTCATCCACATTTATTACTTCCCGTATATGTATAGACTTTTGTATTGACATTTCTATAACAATTTATATTTAATATTTAATAATAATAATAACAAAATGAGGAAGTAGTGTTAGAGTGTGTAGTTATGGGTTAGTCACGGTGAATCCACTATACGTAAATATATAATATAAATATATAAATATAAATATTATAAAACTAGAGTGGAATGTATATAAAATGCCGATATATACCGTACCTATCAACAAACATATATAAACACTAAAAAAAATGAATACATAAATGGAAAAAAAAAAAAAAATGAATCATCTAAAGGCTAAAACAGCCCATTGATCCATGAATCTCGTAAATAATGATCGACGATAAAATAAAATCATAAAATAAAATCATCTACCAATCGAAATCACACTTGGTCCTCTGAAATCCACCAGAAGCAACCCTACCATCATTAGTAATCGGAACCTTCAAATCACACTCAATTTTGGGTTTAAACTTAGGTTTAGCCCATCCAACTTTCAACCTAATCCTAAGTTTAAGCTTCAAATCAATATTATAAACACCATCATTGCTTTCGCTATCGTATTTCGATCGATCACCGTTTCCTAAAACCACCAACTGCTGACCACTAAACACCGTGCTTAAATCATGCTCCTTTTTATGTCCCAAATAAAACGTATCCAAATCCCTAGTCGAAAACCTCTTGTCATGATACTCCGCATTCGCTTCAATTTTATCGTAGTAAATTCCTATACGTTTGTTAGGGTTTCTAAACGTCATGTTAACCGCTAGATTGTAGTAAAGCGTGTTGTTGTTCGTGGACAAATTGAATTCGGTTAAAGTCGCTTCGTTGACATGGAACTTTGGCGCGTTGGGACGAAATATGAGCCAGAAGACGAGGACCGCGATACCTAACAAGACTAGAATTGTGATAATGATTTGAAAAATGAGATTGAAGATGCAACCACAAAGGCAACTGAAACACCATGAGAATGGGTTGCAGCCGCCACCACGGCTAGGTCGGTGGTAGGATCGAGGTTTTTTCGATGGTGGTGGGATTGATGGACCGTAGTAAGCTCCGTTCAGGGCAGGTTGATTTGAGTTGGCCATTTTGGATTGAGTATTTGATTTGTTTGTGAAAAAGGTTATATGGTATACAAAGGTATTTATAGTGGTTATGTTGATGGTCTATTAACACGATATTTTAAACGCGTTGTGTCATACGTTATAATTTTGGACACCACTTTCTACGTAACTTCCAACTCTTTGACTTGGTACATGGTGGTTTTATGTTATTTTATATGCTTATCATTTCACTAGGTAATTTAAATAATGGACTAGATTAGATCAAATAGTACAACACGCAAAATAAGAGGTTTTATATACGAGTAATAGTTTCACGTGTTAACGTGCCCATCTAATTGTGAATTTATAAGTTTATGAACGATATGTAGATAGATAAAGTTTGTTATTGAAGTGTATAAATTAAGTTGATTTCTAGAAGGAATACGTACTTTCACAGTTTCATTTTACGTACGTATTCACATTATTATTGTTATTGTTATAAATTATTAATATTAATTAATTATTTATTGTTTATAAAAAATAATTATAAAATACTTTTTTTTCGGCAAAAGAGAAATTACATTATTTTCGAACGACATACAACTGGGCTGGATCTGCCCAGGCAAACCCAAGCAACAATTAAAACATACCACACAAAAATCTAGCCCAAACAACCTACTACATACACAAATGATCATCGACTACATTTAAACCCCACAATTCTGCAACTCGTTGGATAGCACAGTTTTGTTTGACTTTAAAAGTCAACAATTTGCATTGCACAAAATCTTGAACTTCTTTACATATAGCAATATACACAAGCAGCAACTACCACTCGATTTATCACATTCCAAATGTTGTTAGAACCTGGATATCTTGTCAAATCCTGCACAATGCAATTAATATCATCTGGAAGACCTCTGAATACCAATTTATAACTTAAAATTTAAATTATCTATAAAAACCATACACCATTTGATTGCAATATTTCTTTGCATATCTTTTGAAACAAATGAAGTAATTTTTATTTGATTGCAATATTTCGTTCATCTTTACTCGAAGGCAAAGTAACTCCTTACATAAAGATCTCTAGTAAACTTGTATATTTTTGACTTTTTAACTCTAATTTATATATTATCATGTGTCCGTCTTTCAAACTTAATAATTAATCATCTAAATAAATAATATTAATATAATATGTTAAAAAGATAATGTTTAATTGTTTAGATGGGTTGAAATGTTGGCATCAAATTGCTAGTTTGAACTTGGAAGAAGTCGTTTTCTATGTGAAAAAGGACAAATAACAAGAGTTTAAATTTTATGAAAATATGTATGTTAATAAAATGTTGGGTTACCGAATACATACGCATTACTAAATCACGCGCTTTTACTTGTACTCGATAGTCGATATCGTTAGTCTTATTCAAATACCACCTGTTGTTATTAATCATTTTATGACCCACTTCCATTTGTAGGGTCAAATCTAATGACATGTGTAATGCGATGCATTGTATATCTGTTATATTTAATTCGATCGATGGAATGATCCATTGTTTTGAAGTAGATGAAAGTTTAAGTGGATCCTTTTTTAATCGTTTGGAATAAATTATTAATTGTCGAATTTGACAACCGGAAATAATAACATGCATGTGTTAGTCGTAGCAAAACATAATATACACCGAGTTTTTATGTTTTCATATCAACATATCAATTCGATTTTCTGCATGAATCCATTACGACTTTGAAAAATAAGTGATATATAATTAATTATTACGAGTATTTGTTTTATGTGCTAATGACTATTTAGATAATGAATATTACCGAATTATCCCTTTATTTAGGGTAGTTGAAAAAATGATTGATTATAAATACTAAAAAGATGATCTAAACTTAAGTTTACATTAATTTATTCGCAAAAACAACTTATGAATAAGTCAAAAAAAACACACCTTAATAACTCAACTTATTAAGTTTCGTGATATTAAGTTCACTAAGTCAAAAATGAGATTGGTACTTTTTCAAAGAGGTTTAAGAAGAAAAATAACAAATGAACTCTCTAAATCGTTCAAACCATAGCTAACTAATTATTTTAAACAAGAATTCGTGTTATAAGAAGAATTGTCAGAAAAATATTAACATTGCAAGTGGTCAATTTGGATAAAAGGTTCAATATCATCAAAATCAAGTTCTCTTATGTCAGTACGGATTGTTATGATTGTACTTTTTAAATTTTACGGATTGTTATTGAGTACTAGTAATTTTTTAATACCGTGACATACTATTAGAAGTTTAGAACATTACCGGTCATGTCCTCGGATTGGTCTGGGTTTCCTCTAAGGCAGTAGTTGGGGTCGAGTTATGCAACTACGGTAGATGAACGTGTGGATGGTTAAGTCCTCTGGGCGATCTCAAACTGATGTAAAAAAAAAAAAAAAATTCTTAATACAATTAGAGATGGTCCAATAATGCAAAACCCAAACCTGGTCCTAGGCCTGGCCCATTTTATAGCACACAATCAACCAAGCCCTAAGTAATTACATCCCAGACGTTGATTCAAATAAAACTGGGCTAAGTTATTATCTGAATTGAGCCCACCATATATAGTCCGTAACAGTTAGGATCAATATGTTCGACACCCCACACACACAACATGAATAAAATTTTCACGTGAAGGAACAAAAGTTTATAAGAAAAAGTCGAAGAACCAACTTTTAAGATTTTAGTAACTAACAAAAGTCGAACATTTAAAGTGAGTACTCCATGAAGAAAAAAAATATTGCAAAAGACGATATCATGCGTATCACTGCAACATAACTTTGAAAGCTTCCCAATTACGCTTCGAGACCCACTTTCCAGTTTCCACTATGCAATCTCATCCATCTTCCATAGACAATAATTTTGGTATAATTCGCCTTGTTTGGAAACAATGATTCAACACGACGACCATTAATTTTCGGAATATATGTCTCAAGCATTTAGATATCATGTTTATATGCAATAATATGTTTTTCAAATAATGGCACGAAACATGCAGGAGAAAACATTCTTGTGGTTGTGTACGTCGTTGTATGCAAAGTTTCTTCAATTCCCATTTGTAGATTCTAGTCTAGTATATATTCAAATGAAACCGTACGTTAATAAAATCATTACATATTCCGTATTTAATTAAAGTGTTTAAGAAAAATAATCAAATGCATATATAATTATAATAATACGCACTAAAATTTAAGTTGTTGGGCACCCTTTTTTCCTTAGTGCTATAAAACTTGGACCAATAGCAAGATGATCAGACGGATGTTAGTTGTTACCTGTCTTAGTTACAGCCATTAATTCATTATCATTATCAAAAATGAAAATGAAAGAATAAAAAGTATAGCATAAAATCTTTAATTTTGTATAGTAACGAACAATTTAAATATTGTTGACTGTCACCTCTATTACTGTAGCCTTCTCCACGAGAACTTGAGAAGGTTATTTCATTGTATAACAATCTGAATTTCTCTCTCCTCATATCACCGTAACATTAGCATCACTCGTTTCACTAACTAATAATTCATAATTAAACAATATTCACGAATATACTCCAAAAAACATAAAATCTACAACACTCAATACCATGATTACTCTCATGATATCTTTCACAGGAAGACCTAATACTGTGGATATCAATTAATGAACTGACTATATAAGTTTACCTAGATGAAGCTAGTAAAATTGAAATGATTAGTTTTATATAAAATACATATATAGTCATATAGATATAGATTCTTATCAGTTATCATATACAGCAATGTTTTAGCCACAGTTACAAGGTGCAACGTCAAAATCACCTTTCTCCTTGAGAAGATGGGTAATTAGGTAGTACTCCTTATTTTTATTGTTTATATTGCCGTATGATTATTCATATGAGAGGACGCATGTGAAGGTGACATTTAAATATATTTCATTAAATTATTGTAATTGTAATTACTAGCTTCATCATCCAAAGTATCAATATTTTTCAAGAGAAAGAAAATATATATATATATATAGGATCAATGGGTAAGTAACCAATCGGGGGAAGCAAATTTTTTTTTTTTCCATTTTTTTTGGAATTTTTTTTCCCGGCATCAAGATCGCACGAAAATATGAACATTTAGAAGAGACACTTCGTGATGAATGTTATTATTTAGGCGGGAAAACGATCGACAAAAATAACATTCAAGATAATATTGTTCGTGACGAATATGAACGTTTTTTTTTTTTTTTTCATATTTTGTGAAGTAAAATTTAGCCCGATTTAGAGTTTAGGGTTTAGGGTTTGGTGTTTTGGGTTTATTCTAAACCCTAAACCCTAAACCGTTCGTGTTAAAAACTCAATCTAAATCCTAAATCTAAACCCTAAATCTAAACCCTAAACCCTAAATTTCTAAACCCTAATATCTAAACCCTATAAACCCTAATATCTAAACCCTAATATCTAAACCCCAATAGCTAAAACCTCAAAATACGCTCGAAAAACACGATAATTGTTATATATTACTTCTTCGAGCGTTTTCCCGCCAAAATAAAAATATTTATCACAAAGTGTCTCTAGTAAATGTTCATATTTTCATCTCATCTATAATGTTCGTGAACAAAATTTTTTCAAAAAACAAAAAAAAAAAGTTTTTGTTCCACCCCGAATGGTTACTTCCCTCTTAATCCTACCACTATATATATATATATATATATATATATATATATATATATATATATATATATATATATATATATATATATATATATATATATATATATATATAAATAAATAATTGCCGCGATAATATTTTTGATGGCTATAGCTATCGACCATAATGTTCATACTAATGAATATGTTTAAGTTAAAATCTCAAAATATACTTTTTCAATGAGATGGAAATTGGAAAATTATGGTATTTGAAAAACTAAAATGACACACACAAATAGTGTATTAATCCAAAGCACCAAAATAGGCATACAGAAAATGAGTTCTAGTACAAATAGATAAAGTAGTGAGGTGGCACGCTTTGATTCTGCAACTTACTAAATAGAGTACTTAAAAACATACAAATTTCAAAAACGTACGTAACTCATAAGCAAAATCAATTTTATACATATTTTACATTTTACAAATAATTATAATATAAATATATGATAAAATCAATCATTTCATGTGAAATTTAACAATTGGACACATATCACTTGCTCCGTATGAAATAACACGAGTTGTAAAAATTTACAGTGCATAACTAATATTTGTCACATACTATGTCACATGGGGTGTCTATTTTTCATACCTAATAAAACCAAACCTCACTTAAATAAGCATTAAATTCGTCATGGACCATTATTTCATTAACAGAAAAACGAAAAAAGCTTTTATTCATTCGAACCCTATTCCTTCTTTTACTCTTTTTTCTTTTCCCTAAAAAGTCCAATATAATAATCAATCTAAAACTTTTATTATCAAACGTGTGGTAACATTAACGTTTTCCTATTGATAAATAAAACCAACTACACAAGTTGTTGAATCAAAAAAAGGTATACACAAGTTGCTAAAAATAAAATTAACGATCTAAATTAACACTATGTTTATTGTGACACAAACACGCAAATATAGACCCCAAGCACACATATACAAGTGCTTATACAAAAGAGACAACTGTCTTAAATAAGGACTGAAGGATCGAAGGCAAAGTACAAGACGAGGTCGTGCCTATAACACAATTATGAGTACTGTGCAAGAGCACAATAAGGCGTACTCTATAAAAGCAATTGTTAAATTAGAATGAAAAATATGATTCAACATCAAGAATATATATCTTACGAGTATATATTTTATATGTAACAATATTTATAATATATTGATAATGATCATACAACTTGTCAAACTTTTGTGAATTTGCAAAATAACTTTCGGCATCTTTCTATTCCCACCTTTTCCTTTATTCCCCTTCCAGCTAAATTTACAAATCCATCCATCCATTTAATCATGTAATTAAACATTAAAAAACAAAAATAAAAAGTGTGACAAGAAGAATTAACACTCAACAACTAACGCCGTTAAGTTCTCGTTAATTAACGTCTTGTCACACGTTAACACTACATCTTACAGATAACTGGTACTTAATCCCAGCACCAACAACAATCCCGGGAATCATAGAATTCTGTTTATTCCCAAACGGAATATAAGCAGGACACGTCACATGAATATGATACCTTCCGGAGATAAACCTCCCAACTCTCCATCTCACCCGTCCATTCATTTTAATCAAAATCGATATCGCACCGTTGGATTGATCTTGTGATAATGACGCCCCGTTGTACGGAGCCACAGGAACATTTGTACCGTACACAAAAGGTGACCAAACATTTGTGTCATGATGTCCTTGGTACACAGGTTGAATTCCAGTGAAGTATGTGATTTGTTGGCTACGGTAAGTAGCAAACGTGTCGAGTTTATCGTAGTAAATACCAATTCGAGAGTTAGGGTTATGGGACGAAACTGTGACTTGAAAATTGGATGATAACAGAATTGGGGCTGATACGTTGAAGGAGTAAATTGTGGCGTCTTGTAACGTGAATTTTGGTTTTTTGGGCTGTAGGATTGCCCATGTGATTAGGAAAATTAGGAGTACGATGAAGGCGAGGATTAGGAAACAGGCGCATAGTTTTCGGAGAAGTTTTGCTTTTTTGTTTTTGTGATGGGTGCATTCTTTGACGGACATGGTGGATTACGGTGGTGGATGGTGGTTTTGTTTATGATTGAGTTGTCAACAAGTGTGGACAGCAATTTGTTTTGGTAAGGGGAGCGGTAAAGAGAGGTATGGGATGCTTTGGTTTTAAGGGAATTTATTGTGGTGTGGGGTGGTAGTACTGTACAAGTTCACAATGCGGGATGTCATATAATTTATTCATCCATTTCAATTCGATAGTTAAAGTTAAATCATTTTTTTTATAGTTCCACCAAGTTTCATAAATTGATAAAAACTAGTTGTGGAGCCCCCGCTTCGCGTCGGAGGCTCCGTTTTGAATGCGAGTTAAAAAAAAAGTCTTGATCTATTTTGTAAAAAAGAATTTTTTTTCGATATTTAACATTGAATGGTTATTCCTTTTGTGAAAGTTGCTTCTTTTAGCGTTCGGGTTTTATTTAAAAAAAAAAGGTTAGTAAAGTGGGGGTTCGATTTGTATTTTAATAAAAGTTAGGGGGTTAAGTTTGTGAAATTTGAAAAAAATATACGTATAAAGTGGGGGTGCGATTTGTATTTTAATAAAAGTTGGGGGGTTAAGTTTGCGAAAATTGAATATTAGTAAAAAAAAAAAAGTTAGTAAAGTGGGGGTTCGATTTGTATTTTAATAAAAGTTAGGGGGTTAAGTTTGTGAAATTTGGGGAAAAACTATACGTATAAAGTGGGGGTGCGATTTGTATTTTAATAAGAGTATAAAGTGGGGGTGCGATTTGTATTTTAATAAAAGTTAGAGGGTTAAGTTTGCGAAAATTGAATATTAGTTAAAAAAAAAAGTTAGTAAAGTGGGGGTTCGATTTGTATTTTAATAAAAGTTAGGGGGTTAAGTTTGTGAAATTTGGGAAAAAACTATACATATAAAGTGGGGGTGCGATTTGTATTTTAATAAGAGTATAAAGTGGGGGTGCGATTTGTATTTTAATAAAAGTTGGGGGGTTAAGTTTGCGAAAATTGAATATTAGTAAAAAAAAAAAGTTAGTAAAGTGGGGGTTCGATTTGTATTTTAATAAAAGTTAGGGGGTTAAGTTTGTGAAATTTGGGAAAAACTATACGTATGAAGTGGGGGTGCGATTTCTATTTTAATAAAAGTATAAAGTGAGGGTGTGATTTGTATTTTAATAGAAGTTGGGGGGTTAAGTTTGCGGAAAGTGGGAAAAAGAATAGTACTATTCGTTCCCACTTTGCTTTTTAGATATAGGTATATAATATATAATAATGAAGTAAAATACTTTAATGCTCTTATGAATACATACAAGGAAACAAGATAAGTAAAGAGTTCAAGTTAAAATTAATTATTATTAACCTTTATGGACTAAAAGTGGTGAGAAATTGTGTAGCTTTAGTTATAGCTTATTGTAGTTTTGAGTTTATTTTCACATTACAAACGCTCCCTCAAGTTCACCTATATTTTCACAACGGTCTCTCAAGTTTACACTTTTTAATGGGTAACAAGTGTAAATACATAATTTAATTAAAATATACGACACTAATTTCACTCTAATTTATAGCGGGCCCTATCTTCTCGTTGGGTGCGAGTTAAATTTTTCAGAGATCACCGTTCAACTCGGAAAAATCTTATGAACCCAACGGGACTAACTATACGCAAAACGGACACTTCTCAAAAAACGCTAAACACAACGACAACCCGTATCTTCCCGCTCGACACGAGTTAAATTTTTTCGACGGCAGCGTCAGACTCGAAATAATTTTATGGACAAAACGATACTAACTACGTTCGAAACGGACACTTTTTAAAAAACGCTAAACACAACGACAGCCCGTATCTTCCTGCTCGCCGCGAGTTAAATTTTTTCCCCAGCACCATTAGGCTCGAAATAATTTTATCAACAAAACGAAATTAACTACGTTCGAACAAGACAGCTTTTAAAAACACTAAAGACGACGACACCAACAACGACGCATAACAGATGGTCCGTTTTCACTTCTGTAAATAAAACTGCGATAAATATAAATACGCCGGCCGAAAGCCCCCGCCGCATCGCGCGGGCCGGTCCGGACTAGTTGTTAAGTAATTGAAACGTATAGAAAAATAATGATAACGTTATTTTTAACTGCTTATTTTTTTATCTAATAACAATAATAATTAAATTTAAAGGGAGAGTAATAGAATTTGAACTATCTTTGAAAATCAGATGAATAAATCATTATGGATCTTTAATTGAACTCGTTAATGTATAATATTAATATGTTTCATAATTATTCTGATTGAAAACATTTAACAATGCTAAATTATTGTATTAACGGTGTACATTAATAAATAAAAGAATATAACTAAACACAGTCCTTGAAGCTATTGTTTAATACGCTTAAAATTGTTATACGTCTGAACAAAAACAACGGTCACCTTAAAAATAATTATTAACATGGATACATAACACTTTCTAACGTGTTAACCGACAATCTTAAGGCCGCTACGAGAAAAGTTAAAGAATATACTCCGTAATAAGGAGTAGTAAAATATGTGTTCTGAAAATAAGTTAAGGACGATATAAAATATGTGTTCTAAAAATAAGTTAAGGATGATATAAAAGAAAATATTGAGGAGTTAGAATCATAGTTTCGATTTATTAGTTTTTTTTTTTTTTTTTTTTTTTTTTTTTCTTTTCAGAATTGGTAAAAAAATTGTTTACAAATTTGCTTTGTGGGCTAATAAAAATTTATTTTCGATGCTACTAGAAACTTATGCAGTGTTCTAGTCAATGGCTAATTTACTGTTATGAAATTAATTAGTTAATAATAACTCGTACAATGATTGAGTGACTACAAAAGTCCAAGAATAGACAAATACAGGTTGCGTTTTGGATTTGTATGTGCTCACATGCATTTTGAATTTTCATACTCTTGCCTTGGTAGCTTACTTTATCGACATCGTTGTATTATGGTTTTATGGGGGTGTAACGTCGCTCTCTATATACATATACATAAAACTTTAATCCTTTTAGGTTATATATATGCAGATTAACTTATTGGAAATTGGAAATATCATAATTTAAGGCTAAATTCAAAATAATTCATTGTTCTGAATAAGTACTGTCATTACAATGTATAACGAAAAGAAAAATAGTGGAGTATTGAAATTGTATAATTTGTTATAGATTCGTGTTCGTGTATGCGTGTGTATATGATCAATGCATATGTGTGTGTATCGATGTACCGTACGTACATTGATGAAGACGAAGTTGTGATACAAAGATGAATCTGAGTCGGTGTATAACTTTGTGTCAAATTTAGGTTACATGTTTGTGGGAAATAGGGAGTAAGAGAGGTAATCACATGTTGAGTGTGTAATGTAATTGTGAGGGAAAAGGCTAACTATTCATATTGTGGTAATAGTATTTATAGTCTATACTATCACCACTTGCATCACTAACACGAGCTACAACACACATCATAACTTGTGACAACATTCTCGCCCTTGATGTATGCTTTGAAAAATATGTCTTTGTGGTCTTGAACTCTCCCCCTTGAAATAAGCGAAGTTGTTGACTTGAAATGTAGAATCTTCTTCTTTTAGAAGAATCTTCATGGTCGGCTATTGATGTATGAACTTTGAGAGTAATGATTACAATGCATACCATCTTTTGAACCTGATTTTGTTTCTCCCCCTTGGTGTGCGTTTGTCAAATATGTCTTTATTGAATTAAGAAGAGTGAATGAAGGAACTAGATTAATAATTTTCCTTAGCTCCTCCTTGAATGATGAATCATCTTGATGAATCATCTTGATGAATCATCTTGCTCCCCCTCAATCAGAGATTTGGTGCGAAAGTTTGAGTAGAAAGTTTTTTGGTTTGCGTTGTCATTGTATTTTTATAGACATTTTGTAAGCATGGTCTATTAGATTGATTGACCTTGAGTTCAACCGAGGTTTGATCACAGATCTTGGTTACAAGGAAAATAACTCTTTGAATGAGTACTTGAACGATTTTGAAAGTGTTCAAACAAATGATGTTTTGCTCGAGTTGACAGATGAATTCTCTGAACTTGATTGCTTCGATTTTTGAGAAAACCATCCATATTGATCACGAAATCTAGTGGATTCCCCAAATTTCCCATAAGTAGGTTGTAGAAATGATTGATTTGGTTTGTTGTGGTAATGCAAATAGACTCGTTGTCCGTGGAAAATAGATTTGAGCGGTTGATTAATGTGACGGCCTGGAAATTTCCGACCAAATTTAAACTTAATCTTTATATGTTTCCGACACGATAAGCAAAGTCTGTAATATTGATTCTCAAAATTTTTGAACTAATGTTATATATTCAGTTAACCTTTGACTATTGACCGACGATTCACGAACGTCTATTTGTAAATATATATATATATATATATATATATATATATATATATATATATATATATATATATATATATATATACAATAAGTTAGAATATACATTATTAAAATTAATTATAAATAACTTGCAATGCGTATTTAAAAACTGATTTATGTATATTAAATAAAGATATATGCATATATATAATTTCAAGTTATTTAGTAACGATAGTAACATTCATTTGTTGATTCGATTGATATTTAGATAAGTTAACTAAAACGTTTAAGATGAACAAGTAAAACACTAATTTGCTACAGTATTTTCGAATTGCTACCCGAAAAGCTACAGTGTTTTCGAAAACCACTATTTACTACAGTAAAAATCATTTTGCTACAATAAAACACTATTTCAAAATGAAAATGTATGTATATTTTACAAATGTGATAAAATATAATATTAACTTGGTCATAAAACGTTTTGATTTAAAACAATATTATTAAATATACTTTGATAAATAACGAGAAAATAATTTAAAGAAGCAAATGACCAAAACACTCGAAAGTTCAAGATACACTTTGAGTAATATAGTTTATTGATAATTTAAGACTATATTTTGACAAAGGTACGAATAACGAAACGTAAAGTACAAGTTTTCTAAGCGTACGAAAGGACGTTCAAAAAACCGAAACCGGGACATAAGTCGAACGTAAACGTACAAGACATCGGAACCAAAATTTCAAGTTAACTAGGCACGAGAATATAATATAATATATAATTAATTACTATAAATTATATAAATTATATATTTCTTTAAATATGTCGACAAACAAGAAAACAAAATATATTGGGTGCGTACCAGCTGGCCATGCGATCGCATGGAAAATGGGCATGAAACTCATGCGATCGCATGGGGTTGATTTTCAGGACAAGTCTGTAAAGCTCGTCGATTTCTGGTTGCAGGCACACACACACTCTTATCTCATTCTCTCTGTATTATTATTATTATTATTATTATTATTATTATTATTATTATTATTATTATTATTATTATTATTATTATTATTATTATTATTATTATTATTATTATTAAGATTAATAATATTAATCTTATTATTATTAGTATTAGTATTATCAAATATCGTTACCGTTATTATTAGTATTATACATAAAATACTACGACGAGGTCATGAGCGTATTGTTTCAAAACGGGTTTTTTCGAGCGGGATAGAGCTAAAGAAATTATGGGTTATAGCTAAGGAGGTGATGGGTATCGTTCGGGGGTATTGCTCGTGAGATCAAACTAATGTTTATCATCTCCGTTGCATTTACGTACTTTCCTACAATATTGAATCACAATATTGATACGTGAGCATTTATATCTTATCTTTTATATATTAATAGTGTATCCATGTCTAGTGCTCGAGTATATATGTTTATGCACGCTTGTATGCTTTAATTTTGTCGTTAGATAGTTTATGATGAATCACGAATTTGATACATATGTTATTGATATAAGGTACATGATATGCATGTCGTTGGAAAGCTGTCGAAAAATTAATAACTTTTCATTTAGAAATTGCGTGATTTCGATGAACGAATTAAAAGATATGGTCAACTGAATTATGGTTAACGTTAATTGAAATTGTGTTTGAAACTGTAAATTAATATTTAAACAACTTGTCTATGAGATTGATAAATGAGATTTTTATTGATGCGTTGAAACAATACCTTTATTTATGAACGGATTGAGTTGTTTTATTACACGAATTGATTTATTGTATATATAGTATTTTAATGAATTTAGGTTGGTTTCAAACATATATAGGCAACTAGTCCTATCCGTGTAGTTTAGTTTGTTGGTAAATCCGGTTCGTTCCACAGGGAGATGGAGTGTTTAATGGTTTTTAATAGTCTTTGAAGTAAAACTTATTTAAAGGGGGTTTTGGATTAGGAATTTATAAAATAACAATAATGGAAACGAGACTTAACTAATTTACTTCATAATTAAAATTACAAAATTACGAGATTTATAATTACTAACTTAAAAATGAACTAAATGAAATTATTCTAATTGTGATAAAACAATTTTAATACTAAATGATAATAA
This sequence comes from Rutidosis leptorrhynchoides, assembly GCF_046630445.1. Taxonomy (NCBI): domain Eukaryota; kingdom Viridiplantae; phylum Streptophyta; class Magnoliopsida; order Asterales; family Asteraceae; genus Rutidosis; species Rutidosis leptorrhynchoides. The sequence continues at coordinate 129,682,393 of NC_092335.1, forward strand.
ATAAAACAATAATTTTTAATAAAACTAAATGATTAGGAATTTGTTTTAAACAATAAAATAAAATTACAAATTAACTTAAATTAACTAAAGACATGTTTTAATTAAATTAAAAGGAATTACAATAATTAACTAATTATAAACTAATTACTAATTATAAATTATATTAATTAATACTAAATAGTAAGATTAAAACATGTGTTATAATAATTAATACTAAATATAAATTAATAACTTAAATATAATAATAATATATTCAAAACCCTAGATTTTAACCTAATTTCGTACTGTTCCCGTAATTATACTTACGCGTTTCGCGTATGGTTTAATATGTACGCGTATCGTGTAGAGTTGTACGCGATCCGCGTATGTTATAATCGACGTGACAAAACAGTTCTGGTACAAATTCGAGATGTAAATAATTTTTTAATAGTTTTACTTACTGAATAAAATAAACTTAAATAATAATAATAATAATTAACGAAATAAAAGGAAGTGTTTACTTAAATGTGTCACCTCTAGGTCCATGGATTGTTTTAAGTTTAAGCTCGTATTAAAATGTTTAGTATAAAACTTATATTTTCCTTTCGAAAAAATAATAAGTTTTGACTAACTAAATTAAATCTAATTTTCATTGGATTATATTTAGATAGTTACTAGTCCTTAAGTATTTAAATTGAGACCCAACCCAGTTTTGACCTTCGCCAAAACCCAAATCATAACGGTTTCCCTTTTTACAATTTCACTATTATATGACTAGTGATATTACCCAAACCACCGAACCTTACTTTTAATTTAGTGTTAGTAAATTAGTTATAAGTTCGTCTAGATCACCTTTTTTTAAATGTTGAAGCTTAATTTATATAAATAAAAATAACTTCCGTTATTTTAATCTAACAAATTAAGTGACAAGGGTTAAATATCCAAATACATAATAATGGTTCTTTTAATTAGGCTCAATATTAAAAATACTAAAGTTACATTTTAATTTTTACAAATGATAACAATCCATTTCACTAGGGGCTCTACATCTAAGCAAACACTAAGGGTATTTAGCTACTCATTATACTAGGGTAAACATAAAAATATAAATATGCAAACATAATAATAACGATAATTTTAACAGGATATACTTACTAAAAATTCTTCACTTTCATTAACTTCAAACGGTAGAAAATTACAATAACAACACCCTTTCACGCGTACAATAACACCCTTAATCACGAACAATACAACCTTAATATTTGAAACTATCCTAATCTTGACTTGAGAATTAAATTGGTACAGAACTAAATTATACAAAGTACTTCAAAATACAAAGTAACTAGAATAATAAATTTTGTATATGTGTATAGTAATTCCTTCTCTCTCCTTTATGAATGTGTCTAGTCCTCCGTATTTAACATGTTGATAGTAGGTCAAAAGTGTATCCTTGCTGTACCACTTGAAAAAGAATGAATATTAAAACAGAAAAGTAACCGTCCCATTTGCTGTTGAATCTGGATCTGGACTGGATACTACGCGTTTCGCGTAGTAGTCCACACGATCCGCGTAAGAGTTAAATACTACGCGTTTCGCGTAGGTTGCCACACGATTCGCGTAAGAACAGCCGACAGTTTTCTTTGTTTTTATTTTATGTTTTGTTCTCTTTTGATCCCGCGTTGACGTTTATCGATTTGAAACTTTTCATTTGAACTTTTATTCTTTGCTCATCTTGAACTTGTATTCGGGTAATGTTATCTTGACATATATTTGGTTTAAATCCATCGTTTATCGTCTTTTCTTCAAACTTCGAGCTCGTATTATCTTTTGTCGTTTTCTCGTGATTTATACATTTGAATGTCTTAGTAAACAGTAAAAACCTATGAAATATAAATGATATTGCGTCGAATAATATGTACGTTTAAAGCAATATCAAAATACCCCACACTTGAACGTTGCTTGTCCTCAAGCAATTACATCTTCTAAAAAGAATCGGAACATTACATATTTTTCCTTATCGATCATTAAATCACACAACACACGCTACACGAAATGAAACACACGCTATATGGAATAAGTTGGAAACACTACAAAATTTTTATTGAATCACACGCACACCACACGAAATGAAATTCTGACAACAGAAACAAAGTTGAAACTCGTGATTAAGGTTTAAAAATTTGGATCCTTAGGGAAAATTGGACCTTGTGAAAACGTTTTATGATTTTATAAAATGTCATGCTAGTTTTTACACTAGACACGTTTTCCGGTTTTAACCTCAAATTTCGGTTGAGGGTAACTGAAAACCGTAGTCTCAGTCGGCGATTAGCAAGCTACTCGCCCCCATAATTGAAGTATCATGGAACTTGAAACCGAATGTCCTAAAAATGGTTTTACACAATATAATTCATAAAATAGCACAAGTTTTAGAGTAAAATTATATCGTGTCCAAATATCATCGGTGAACCATGAGTTTGCACACCTCAATTTGTTATGGCGTGTGTATGTTGACCGCGGTCAAACATAGATGCGGTTGATCTTTACGGAGATCATCCATCTGGGGATTAGATTCATTAGTCTTAAAAGCTAATTTGCAATGTGCCCCTCCATTGTACGAGACAGATCCATCTCATGGTTAGGATAAGTCTGACCACCAAAAACCCTGTTTGATGCTGAGGTGAGGTGGATTTCCAGCCGATGATAGAGATGACTTTTCAAGATTTTTCGTCAACCTACAGCTGTTCTGGACTACATCTTCTAACATAAGTTAGCAAGTGTGTCATTTTGGAAGACTTTACTTCCTTTACGAGATGTTCAGGTTTATACATTCCAAAGCGATGATATCTGCAATACTTCATAGAAACATGTGATAAATAGTTCTAAACATATAGAGTTTATAAATTCTGTTATACTTGGTTTTCTTTTATATATTTCAATCAGATAAACTTATGTATTTTTAATGTATGGAGATAATAATTTCGGTTTTTGACTCCTAATCTTTAATTGCTCGTAATTACCTTAAAAATTGATTAGTTATATTTGTTAAAAAAATGTAAAATTTTTCATAAAAACCACCAAGTTATAAGTTCTCGAGAATTTATATATTCCCTACCCCACACTTAAGATTATGTAATGCCCTCATTACATAAAATCAGATTAAAATGTATAAATTTGAGAGGACAAAAAGTGTACAGTATATAGAACTTCCTTTGTTAAGTAATTGGATATTGTAAAATGCTTATCGTATGAACATATCCAATCCGTTTTATCACAATGATACTTTCGTGTTTCGCTATGTCGAATCTCATCATCATAAGTACCTGTCAATAAATATGTCAATCACAAACGAGATGGGGTTGTACTTTAGTAGTACAAAAATTTTACCCCACACTAAAAGTTTTTGTAAAGATAATTAAAGATAAGAATAAATTAACACACCATAAAAATCATTTTATACAAACAAATACAAAATAAATAATTCTAAAAATAAAAAGAAAAACTAGAAAAATGACCACGCAGGGCCTCCCTGATCTTCCTGTTCTCGCTCCTGTTGTTGCCGTTGTTCGTTTAGGCGTTGTTCCTCGTAAAAACGCCTATAGGCTTCCTGACTCGCGGCAAGGGCAGCGTTGGGATCATAAGGTGGAGGTAGAGGGTCACCGTGTTCTTGCCACTGGGGGTATGATGGAAAAGCTGAGGGTGCGTAATGTTGTGGGTTAGCTGCGTATAAATAAGCCTGATGATTCGCCCACTCTAACTGTGCTCCCTGGCCCCTCTGATCGTAGCGGATGTTTTCTAACATAGTATCCTGGGCCAGTTGGGTATGCCTAATATCCCCTATTTGCCTAGACAAACTAGTGTACTGTTCTTCTGATCTCCGTCCCCAATTATCATACGAGTTCCTTAAATCTAAACTCAATGAATTAAACGAATTTTGTAGCATATCAAAATCAGAAACACCTACGTTAGACGTACTAGCCTCATCTGGCTGTCTTCGTCTCCTCCTAGTTTCCTTAGCGGGTTCCTCATCCTCCTCCATAGGAGCGTGAGCGACTACTTCTTGCCGTCTCAAACTAATTACCCCACCCCTCACTTGTATGGCCTTAGCCGTCCTATACACGTCCAATCCTAAAGTTCTAACAGCTTGATTTACCGGTTGGATTGGAGGTTCTGAATCATTCGGGTCGAGTCCGAACCAGCTTCCTAGACACGTGATATAGTGACCCCCTGACATGTCACTCGTCCCTCGAGCACCCTTACCAACATGGGCCAAAAAGTAAGCAACTCCATAGGGTATACTAATAAATGTATCCCTATCTCTGATCGCATCCAAGTACCAAAGGTCAATATAATTAATTTTATCTGTATTAGTAAATGACCTTTGGTTTATTGTGTTCGCTATAAACTTATGAATTATTCTGAAGCGAACATCAGTGATCTTTAGATAAGATTCCTGGCCTGGCTCATATGTATTTCTATTAGTGAAAGATCGCCAGACTAAACCAGAATCATAGTTACCTGTATATCTAGTCACTGTAAAAATATATTCCCTAAAACCGGGAGCTATCATCTCGTCTACGGTGTAAATCCCTAATGCGGTAGTCACGTCACTTAGGGACATTGCTCTATCTACCCCACCCAGCCTAAATTGTAGAAAATTAATATCATCGATATTTTCTGGGTGTAAACTTATTCTAACGGTAGAGTAGAATTCTAAACACCATTCTCTGTATACAGGGCTATTTAAACTAAACAATCTCTCAAAATCATTAAAAACCAAAGTCATTCCAAATTCATTTGTAAAACTTTGGTTTAAAATTCCCTTTATTTGCAAATCTAAATTGACTGGTGGTCCTAAAGGAGCCCAGTCCACAACGTATACTGGAGAGATGTTTCTAGTGACCAGAGAAAGTAAGTCCTTAACCTTTTGTAATCGGTTAGGTACATCATCAGGAAATCTCAGGTTTGGATGTAGATTCTGTAGTTGTTGTTCCATTTCTGGGGTTACTTGTTCTTCCCCTTGCTGTTGGTTAACAGCTCTCATTCTGAATAATCCCTGCATAACATTTTAAAACAAGAGAACCGTCCCAATTGGGTATGTTAATGTTAGCAACGAATTTATTCTTGACATACAAGCTTGTTTCAACACCACATGAATCAATATCTTAACAACAAATAAAAACAAACAAAAATAAATCAAAAATTCCTAATCAAAAGTCAAGTTTCAAAAACAAAAATGTGAATCACAAATGGAAATAAGCAATGAGCTAAGTATATATAATCCAATTCAATCACATTGTGTATAATCCAGCTTCTAATCATCATCACAATACACACTTGATTCATGACAATTACAAAAAAAAAAAGTATCAAATTTACACTAAAAATAAAATCACAAAATCAAACAATCAAACTTAAGTTCAAGGGTTTTAACTACTATCAACACAACTAAAAACATCTAATTGTAACCAAAATAACACAATTTATAGCAGCTCCTCAATTTTCCCAAATTTGTATAAACCCTAATTTTTCAATAGTCAATTCAACATCAAATTTTTATGCTAATCGAGTTTATATTCATGCTTACAACATAGCCATATCAATAATTAAGCTAAATTTATCAATAACAAGCATAAAATTTGGATTAAAGCTATAGAAATAATTAATGAAAAATTTGAAGAACAAGTGGTAAAATGGGTTGATGACCCCTACCAATCTCGGCATGTTGAAAGGTAGATGAATTGGATGAGATTGAGAGTGTTTAATTGAGTTTTGGGTGTGATTTTGGTAGAATTCGAGTGTTCTTCTCATCTTCACAGCAGCAAAAACAATAATAATAATGGGAAGGAGAAGCAGAATTCGACAGATTATCTGGACTATTTTTGAACCTACGCGTTTCGCGTAGTCTTACGCGTTTCGCGTGGCTTTTGGTTATACGCGTTTCGTGTGGATATCCCCACGATTCGCGTAAGTTTTCTGTCCCTTTTTTTTTACTACTTTATAAGTACTTAAATTTCAAAATATCAATTTTAAATTTATAATTAATGTAACGGAAATTTCGGTTGGTACACCTAGTCTTTATCCGTTTATAAATTTTCAATTTTAATTTATAATTTAATACTTCAAAAGTTAACGTTTTAATATTTTTTCAAAAACAACTTGAAAATAAAACACTCCAATTTTTTTATTTTATTTTTTTTAAAAAAAGAAAATTATTATTTAGAATTAAAAACAAGTACATGAAAAATAAAAATTAAATGAATTTAAAATACACACTATATTTTTTTTTTTATATATATACTTTTAAACCAACTAATTTTCAAACTTAAAACTTTGTTTCCTATCAACTAGGTAGAGACAATCTCGGTTGTTACACCTATCATTACCCACGACAAAGGTTTATAAGTTATATATTTTTACAGTTATTGATAAAAAAAGTATAATTTTAGTAGTTTTGATTTTTCTTCTGTTTTTGGTGGTTTACCATATAAAAGATATATTATGAATCCAACAATAAATTTCGTGCAATTTGAAGAACGACAATTCAGTTATTACACTTAGCATTATCGTTTTCAATGAAAACAGGTTAAACTCAAGGTTTATCAATTTTAAACGGTAGACCCTTTTTAATAACATCACAGCAAATAAATACAAACTAAAACACACCAAAACATAAACACACAAAAATTCAAAAATACAAAAATGCACAAAATTACAAAAAATGCACAAAAACACAATTGGCGAGAAAAAGACTTAGATTGTGAAACCGCGTTCACTCGCCTCGTAGTGTAGTCGCATCATTTCGCCCCCCATGGCTTCGTAGGCGTAACCTCGTTGGTTTAAGAGGTTTTCCTTTGAACATTTTAAAAGGTCCTTCTCGGCATAAGGTTACGTACTCGAAATTAGAGTCTGTCTGGTTCTTTGGACAATTTCCATAATGAGCTTGTTTTCCACATTTTACACATTTGCCCAAATGATGCGCTCGACGTTTCTTAGCTGATTTTGATTTTCCTTTGGCATAATTTTTCTCGTTAAGTTCTTGCCTTATTTCTTTACTCGCCTGATCGCATCTTCTTTTTATATCTAACACCACATCTCTCGGTAAAATTTTATCGCACATTAAAAAGAAGTGGTTGTAGACATATTGATTGCGCATCTTGAAAATAAACAATAAATAAAAACGAAAAGAAGAAAATAAAAATGTAGAATGGAGGGAGAAGACTAGTTCTTTAGGGTCTGCTAGGGAAAGACCAATCTAACCCCACTCTTAAAGATAAAAATAAAAATCGAGAATGGAGTTTAAAACCTTAAAGTTACCCTGAATTTACTTGTCCTTAGGGTAGAATGTGATCTCGTCTCTTTCCTTAGTATTGATTCCTTCAAAGTATAATTTGAGTCGATGACCGTTCACTTTGAAAGTTCCACCGTCTTTGCTATATAATTCTGCATATCCAGATGGAAAAACCTGTTTTATTATATATGGTCCAGTCCATCGGGATCTAAGTTTCCCAGGTGAAAACTTAAAACGTGATTGGAATACTAATACTTTGTCCCCTTGTTCAAATTCTTTCTTTTTTAATCGTGCATCGTGCCATTTTTTAGTTTTATCTTTGTATGTTTTAGAATTTTCATATGCTTGTAATCTTAATTCATCTAGTTCGTGAAGTTGTAAGAAACGATTTTCTCCGGCTTGCACAAGGTCAGTATTACACACTCTCAGAGCCCAATAAGCCTTGTGTTCAACTTCGACAGGTAGATGACATGCTTTACCATATACAAGTCTAAAGGGTGTGGTACCGATTGGTATTTTATACGCAGTCCTAAAAGCCCACAACGCGTCGTCTAACTTGCGTTGCCAAATCTTAGGGTTGTTATTAACCGTTTTCTCAAGTATGCGTTTCAAGGCACGATTCGTGTTCTCCACTTGGCCACTTGTTTGCGGGTGGTACGGAGTAGAGAAACGATGAGTTACGCCATACTTCTTCAACACCTTTTCAAGAAGGTTGTTGGTAAAATGTGTTCCTCGGTCGGATATGAGCGCCTTTGGGATTCCAAAGCGTGAGAAGAGATTTTTCAAGAAGTTCACCACCACCCTAGCATCATTTGTAGGCAAAGCTTTTGCTTCAGCCCACTTAGATACATAGTCAACAGCTACTAGGATGTACTTGCACTTATGGGAACTTGGAAATGGTCCCATGAAATCGATTCCCCAAATATCAAAGATTTCACAAACTTGGATGCCGGTTTGAGGTATCTCATCCTTTTTTGTGATGTTACCCGTTCGTTGGCATGCATAACAAGTCCGAACAAAATTATGGGCATCTTTAAAGATCGTGGGCCAATAAAAGCCCGAGTCAAGGATTTTACTTGCAGCGTGGTTTGGTCCGAAATGACCGCCGGTGGGCCCTTGATGGCAATGCTCAAGAATTTGTTGAGCCTCTTGTCCGTACACACAACGGCGAATTATTTGATCTGCACCAACACGAAATAGGTTCCCAGAAATAGGATTTCAAATCCGCAAAGAATTTCTTCTTTTATTGGTAAGAAAGTCCTTTTTGAAGAATGCCTGAAGCAAGATAGTTTGCAAAATGAGCAAACCATGGGATTTCAGATTCCTTGTCAACCCTCATTAGAGATTCATCCGAAAATGTGTCCTTGATGATTGTATCATCGAGTTTATCTAATTCAGGGTTTTCAAGTCGGGATAAATGGTCGGCAGCAAGATTCTCGGCTCCTTTCTTGTCACGTATCTCAATGTCAAATTCTTGAAGTAAAAGAACCCAACGTATGAGACGATGCTTTGCATCTAGTTTTGAGAATAAGTACCTAAGTGCTGAATGGTCCGTGTAAACAATGGTCTTGGACAACACCAAATATGACCGAAATTTATCAAACGCATAAACAACCGCTAGGAGCTCCTTTTCCGTGGTGGTATAATTAATTTGAGCCCCCGTTAGCGTTTTGCTTGCATAATAAATTGGAAGAAAATGATTATCGGGTCGTTGTCCTAAGACAGCACCTAAGGCATAGTCGCTTGCGTCACACATTAGCTCAAATGGCATACTCCAATCCGGAGATACGATAATGGGAGCTTGTGTGAGTTTTGACTTTAGAATCGAGAATGCATTTTCGCAATTAGAATCAAAGTCAAATGGAGCATCCTTTTCAAGAAGCTTGGTCAATGGGAGGGGGATTTTAGAAAAATCTTTGATAAATCGCCTATAGAATCCCGCGTGACCAAGAAAGCTTCTAATGGCCTTAACATTCGACGGTTTAGGTAGCTTAGATATAACTTCAATTTTAGCTTTATCTACCTCTATTCCCGCACGAGATATTTTGTGACCAAGTACAATGCCCTCCTTTACCATGAAGTGGCATTTTTCTCAATTTAGGACCAAATTTGCTATCTCACATCGGATAAGCATACGTTCAAGGTTAAAAAGACACGATTCAAAGGAATCTCCAAACACGGAAAAGTCATCCATGAAGACTTCCATACAATCCTCTACCATATCATCGAAAATTGCCATCATGCACCTTTGAAAGGTTCCGGGTGCATTGTATAAACCAAACGGCATGCGGCGATAGGCAAAGGTACCAAAAGGACAAGTGAATGTGGTCTTTTCTTGGTCGTTGGGATCAATTGGAATTTGGAAGTAACCGGAGAAACCATCTAGAAAGCAATAATATTCTTTCCCCGCTAATCGTTCAATCATTTGATCAATAAAAGGTAACGAAAAATGATCCTTTCTTGTGGCATCATTGAGACGTCTGTAATCAATACAGACTCTCCAGCTGGTAACCGTTCTAGTTGGAACGAGTTCGTCCTTTTCATTTAGAATAATGGTTGTACCCTCCTTTTTGGGTACTACATGTACTGGACTAACCCAAGAACTATCTGAGATGGGATAGATTAACCCGGCGTCAAGAAGATTGACTACCTCTTTTTTAACAACCTCTTTCATGTTGGGATTTAGCCTGCGTTGTCTTTGTACTACTGGTTTGAAGTCATTCTCAAGGAGAATTTTATGTGTACAATAAGACGGGTTTATCCCTGGAATGTAGGTTGTTTTCCAGGCTATAGCCTTTTTATGGGTTTTTAAAAAAGAGATTAACCTATCCTTCTCGTTACCGGAAAGATGTGAAGCAATAATTACCGGTAATTGAGATATACCTTCGAGATAAGCATACTCCAAGTGTTTGGGTAGCTCTTTAAGCTCTAGTACGGGTGGTTCTTCCAAGGAATTCTTTATACGGAATCTATCTTCATTCTTGATTTCCTCAAACGATTCCTCTTCCTTGGGAATTTCTTCTTTGATGCTCTCGTCATCCATGACCACCTTCATCAACTCATCAAAATCTTTATCAATATTAAAGTATTCATTCTCACTTACTGGGGCTAACCCCGGGATATCAATTTCTAGTAGCTCCTGCAATTCATTCTCGACACAAAGATCTATAACATCAGTTTGAAAACAAGAGTCATCGGTGGAAGTGGGTCTTTTCATGGCTTTGTCAATGTGACAAATTATTCTCTCGTTTCCCACACCTAGACTCAATTGTTCTTTTTGGACATTAATGATAGCATCTGCAGTGTTAAGGAAAGGACGTCCTAAAATGATAGGAACTTTTGTGTCCTCTTGCATTTCTAGAATAACAAAGTCGACGGGAAAGATAAGTGAGCCAACTTTTACAAGAATATCCTCGGCTATACCTATGGGAGTATCAAATGATTGGTTTGCTAATCGAATACCCATCCGGGTTGGTTTTAAGTCTCCTAAGTCAAGTTTTAAATATAACGAGTAAGGCATTAGATTAACACTTGCACCTAGGTCGGCTAGTGCATCGTACACTACCGAATCACCCATCATACATGGAATGATAAAACTACCCGGGTCTCCCAATTTTGGAGGTACATTTTGTTTCTTCAAGATGGCCGAACACTCCTCATGGAGGAATGTGGCAGAAACGTCGTGGTATTTACCCTTCGAAGATATGAGATCTTTCAAAAACTTCCCGTAATTGGGCATATCCCTAAGAACCTCCGCGAGTGGCATGTTAATGCTAATTTGCTTGATCATGTTCGCAAATTTCTGATATTGACTCGCGAGTCTATCTTTCTTCAATGCTTTTGGGTATGGAATAGGTTCCTTATACATCTTTACTGGTGATTCTTCACTTTTCTTCGATATGACCTCTGGTGGATCATCTTTTTCTTGTTCGTTGTCAACTTGCTCATTTTTATCAACCGGTACTTGTAAAATAGAATGAGATAAAGGAACTTCCGGGGACTTTAGAGTCTCCGGGTTAATAGTTAAACCACTTCTAGTAGTTATAGCATTTACATGCTCATTTCTTGTTTGGTTGTTGTTGGGATTCACTTGAGTATTTGAGGGGAGAGTACCTGGTGGTCTCTATGATAGTAACTGTGAGATCCTTCCAACCTCTCTTTCTAAATTCTGAATTGTAGCTTGTTGATTTCGAATTTGCTGAGTTTGGAGCTCTGCATTTTGCTCGTGCTTAACCATAAAATCTCTCAAGAGATCTTCTAAACTGGATTTCTTCTCGGGTTGTGGTTGTATGAGTGCTTGTGGTTGTGGTTGATTGTGTTGGAAATTATTTTGATAAATTCGTTGAGGTTGATTTCGGTTATTTAAGTGATTGTAACCTGGCGGTGCATTTCTTTGATTTTGATTTGGGAAATTCCTGTTATTTTGGTAACCTGGATTTCCTCCTTGATAGTTATTATTATTTAAACCTGAAGGTCCTCCTATTTGATAGCTGTTTATAGGAGGATATTTTCAGTTGTTTGCTTCTATTGCTGGAAAATCATTGAAATTCATTTCACCTTTTCGCAAGTAACCTAAGAAATTTGCTTGCTCTTCCATTGTACTTTGATCACAATCTCTAGTAAGATGGGGACCTTGGCACAGTTCACACCCTACTCTGATAGCGTGCATTTCTTTGGTTACCTTCTCAATTTGCCTTGCTTGATTTGCTATTTGGACTTTTAAAGAAGCAATTTCATCATTACTTTCGATACTAGCAACCATTGATGATCTAGAGAATTCCATCTCTTGATGCCAATTATGGGAATGGGCTGCTATATCGGCAATGATTGTGTGAGCGTCTTCAGGTGTTTTCTTCATGATCGAACCTCCGGCTGCAACATCTATATCTTTTCTAGTTGCCACATTGACTCCTTTATAGAATATTTGGACCTTTTGGAATGTATTCAACCCGTGTTGAGGACATACCCTAAGCATTTTGTTGAATCGGGTCCAAGCTTCATAAAGAGTTTCATTAGGCTTTTGCATAAGGTGGTTTATATCACTTTGCAATTTTGCTACTTTTGAAGCAGGAAAGAATTCTGACAAAAACTCATCCATCATATCATTCCAGTCTTCAATATAACCTTCTGGTAATGAGTCTAGCCAATCTCTTGTATCATCCTTTAAGGACCATGGAAAGATTTTTAAACATGCAACTTCATTGGTGATATCTTTGATTTTGAAAAGCTTGCAAATGCTTACAAACTTACGAAGATGCTCGTTAGCATCCTCATTTGGGGCTCCACCGAATTGACATGTATTAGTCACCATGTGGAGAAATTGACCCTTTATTTCAAAACCGTCAGTCATAGTGGGTTGAATAATTGCGTGGCCTTGACCTGTTCTTGTTGCCTTCATTAATGCTTCCATTGTTTGATTTGTAGCCGCCATCTCTTCTTCTTCTTTAACAAATGGCTCTATGATTGGTTGGATAACTGGTTCAGAGTCAGATTCTAAGGAAAGTGATTGTAAATTCTCAGCAAGAGATTCTACTTCTTGAGCTCTTAAGCATTCGTGGAATTCCCTTTCGGGTTCAGGATATGAAGGAGTTAATTCAGTGTTGGAGGAACGTAAGTTCATGAATTAATTTCTATTATGAGATCATAACACCAAAAGCTTTTCTAGTGTTACTTACTTGTTTCTTTTTTAGTGTAAATGGGGTTTTAAAATTACTAGTACTTCCTGCTTCTTTTCGTTGTTTTTGTCCTTTATCAATTCTTTGCGGTCACGGATTAAGTTTAACGAGTTTAGGATTTTCTGAACGGATCATACAATTGGGAAATTGTACAAAGAACTAAAGGATTTATTCATAAACTTTGAACTTTCTTGGAAATGAATTTCCTCGAGAGGATCGAATAACATAAAAACAATGATAAAAACCCTTAAACAAACAGATTTTCCTTCTGATTTTGCCCACGTTTCGAATAGCCAAAAGATGCAGCAGAGGGGCAGGATCCTTCTATTGACCAATAAAATTGGTGATCCAACAACCCGGTCCACGTACAAATCCAACTACTACTACGAATCAGAAAAATTATCTATTTATTTAACTGCCAACTCCCCGGCAGCGGCGCCAAAAAGTTGATGCGTTGAAACAATACCTTTATTTATGAACGGATTGAGTTGTTTTATTACACGAATTGATTTATTGTATATATAGTATTTTAATGAATTTAGGTTGGTTTCAAACATATATAGGCAACTAGTCCTATCCGTGTAGTTTAGTTTATTGGTAAATCCGGTTCGTTCCACAGGGAGATGGAGTGTTTAATGGTTTTTAATAGTCTTTGAAGTAAGACTTATATAAAGGGGGTTTTCGATTAGGAATTTATAAAATAACAATAATGGAAACGAGACTTAACTAATTTACTTCATAATTAAAATTACAAAATTACGAGATTTATAATTACTAACTTAAAAATGAACTAAATGAAATTATTCTAATTGTGATAAAACAATTTTAATACTAAATGATAATAAATAAAACAATAATTTTTAATAAAACTAAATGATTAGGAATTTGTTTTAAACAATAAAATAAAATTACAAATTAACTTAAATTAACTAAAGACATGTTTTAATTAAATTAAAAGGAATTACAATAATTAACTAATTATAAACTAATTACTAATTATAAATTATATTAATTAATACTAAATAGTAAGATTAAAACATGTGTTATAATAATTAATACTAAATATAAATTAATAACTTAAATATAATAATAATATATTCAAAACCCTAGATTTTAACCTAATTTCGTACTGTTCCCGTATTTATACTTACGCGTTTCGCGTATTTATACGCGTTTCGCGTATGGTTTAATATGTACGCGTATCGTGTAGAGTTGTACGCGATCCGCGTATGTTATAATCAATGTGACAAAACAGTTCTGGTACAAATTCGAGATGTAAATAATTTTTTAATAGTTTTACTTACTGAATAAAATAAACGTAAATAATAATAATAATAATTAACAAAATAAAAGGAAGTGTTTACTTAAATGTGTCATCTCTAGGTCCATGGATTGTTTTAAGTTTAAGCTCGTATTAAAATGTTTAGTATAAAACTTATATTTTCCTTTCGAAAAAATAATAAGTTTTGACTAACTAAATTAAATCTAATTTTCATTGGATTATATTTAGATAGTTACTAGTCCTTAAGTATTTAAATTGAGACCCAACCCAGTTTTGACCTTCGTCAAAACCCAAATCATAACGGTTTCCCTTTTTACAATTTCACTATTATATGACTAGTGATATTACCCAAACCACCGAACCTTACTTTTAATTTAGTGTTAGTAAATTAGTTATAAGTTCGTCTAGATCACCTTTTTTTAAATGTTGAAGCTTAATTTATATAAATAAAAATAACTTTCGTTATTTTAATCTAACAAATTAAGTGACAAGGGTTAAATATCCAAATACATAATAATGGTTCTTTTAATTAGGCTCAATATTAAAAATACTAAAGTTACATTTTAATTTTTACAAATGATAACAATCCATTTCACTAGGGGCTCTACATCTAAGCAAACACTAAGGGTATTTAGCTACTCATTATACTAGGGTAAACATAAAAATATAAATATGCAAACATAATAATAACGATAATTTTAACAGGATATACTTACTAAAAATTCTTCACTTTCATTAACTTCAAACGGTAGAAAATTACAATAACAACACCCTTTCACGCGTACAATAACACCCTTAATCACGAACAATACAACCTTAATATTTGAAACTATCCTAATCTTGACTTGAGAATTAAATTGGTACAGAACTAAATTATACAAAGTACTTCAAAATACAAAGTAACTAGAATAATAAATTTTGTATATGTGTATAGTAATTCCTTCTCTCTCCTTTATGAATGTGTCTAGTCCTCCGTATTTAACATGTTGATAGTAGGTCAAAAGTGTATCCTTGCTGTACCACTTGAAAAAGAATGAATATTAAAACAGAAAAGTAACCGTCCCATTTGCTGTTGAATCTGGATCTGGACTGGATACTACGCGTTTCGCGTAGTAGTCCACACGATCCGCGTAAGAGTTAAATACTACGCGTTTCGCATAGGTTGCCACACGATTCGCGTAAGAACATCCGACAGTTTTCTTTGTTTTTATTTTATGTTTTGTTCTCTTTTGATCCCGCGTTGACGTTTATCGATTTGGAACTTTTCATTTGAACTTTTATTCTTTGCTCATCTTGAACTTGTATTCGGGTAATGTTATCTCAACATATATTTGGTTTAAATCCATCGTTTATCGTCTTTTCTTCAAACTTCGAGCTCGTATTATCTTTTGTCGTTTTCTCGTGATTTATACATTTGAATGTCTTAGTAAACAGTAAAAACCTATGAAATATAAATGATATTGCGTCGAATAATATGTATGTTTAAAGCAATATCATTTATATATTACTAATCGAGTAAATGAATTTCTATATAAGGCACGTGTGACGACCCGGGAATTTCCGATTAAATTTAAACTTAATCTTTATATGATTTCGATACGATAAGCAAAGTGTGTAATGTTGTGTCTAGAAAATTTTGAAATGATGTTCATATATTCAATTGACCTTCGACCGCTCTCGACGATTCACGAACAATTAATTGTATTTAGATATGTGTGTATGTATATATAAATAATAATTCGAAATATAATTTGAAGTATTATTTGATGTTGTTATTAAAAATAAATAAAATAAAAAATAGAATATTATAATAATTATTATTTAAAATATATCTCTATACATAAATAAAGTATATTAATTATATATTTTGTGATTTCGAATCTATTTAGTAAACGACAGTAACACTCAATTACCATACAATTAATTTTAAATAAGTTAAATACGAACTTATATGAGTTTAAAATAAACGGTGATCCGAAAATAAGTTATATAAATTATAGTATTATTAAATACATATTTAGAATTTATTTGTTAAGTTTTAACACTTATTATATTTTACTTGGGGTTGGGGGCTAATAATTAATTTAATTATTTAATAATTTTAAACATTTAATGACAAATTTTTATACAATAATGACTAGAATAAATATTTATAATTTATGTAAAATTTTGGGATTTTTGGGAATACTTTTATCCCTCACTAATTAACAGCGGAACACGATATATACTCCGAGAAAATGTCGGTAAGTAAAAATCAAAATAGATCCAGCTAATATGATTAATCACTGTGTGTTTGTTGAATTCTTATAATTTTATTATTATTATATTATATAAGTATGCAAAGTAGATCACTTGTTATTTATTCAATATCTCTGCAAATTGTTTACGAAGAATAACACATACAAAACACCCACACACACTTTGTGACAACCCGGAAATTTCCAACCAAATTTAAACTTTAATCTTTATATGTTTCTGACACGATAAGCAATATTTGTTAAGTTAAATTTCAAGAATTTTAAACTATGTTCATACATTCATTCAACCTCGACCAAGTTCCAACGATTCATGAACCATTAAACGAATATGATTATATATGTATATGTGTATATATATTATAACTTGAAACGTAAATAAAATATTAGATTAAATACTTTATATGATTGTATCTGTTTCAAAATGTTTATCAATGGAATTAGAAGATAAGATCAAATGATTGAATTATCAGATATATTGAATTATGATTACAAGTCTCTGTTGAAAGGCCCACGTTGATTTGAGAAATCTTTCCATTTTAACAATATTCGAAAAATGGTAAAGTGATTTATAATTAAGAACAAATTGTCAATCATTGAGAACTAGACAAAGGATAGTGGAAGATTGAATTTCATAAAGACTCGATTGATCTATTTAGTTTCAAACGTACAAAAAACGTTTTTAGTTTAAAAAGAACTTTATTATTAAAACGTATATAACTTTTATAAATATCTAGAACCACTTTTGACAACTCATTACTTAACTAGTATGATAAAGATAACGATATTTATATTTTATTTTATTAAATATATATAACGATTTAAATTAATATTATATATATTTATACGCGTATTATACATACATAGTTTTATACTTTTACTATACTTAAACTTTACCTTTACTTTATTTTTACTTTACTTTAACTTTAATAATTCACTTTAATAATTTATACTTTAATAATTCACTTTAATAATTCATACTTTAATAATTCACTTTAATAATTCATACTTTAATAATTCACTTTAATAATTCATACTTTAATAATTCACTTTAATAATTCAAAAATCTATTATAAATAGAATTCAATAGGTTTCATTATTTCATAGAAACTTGAAAATATTTTTCTCTAAACTCTCTCAATCGATATACATATATATATTTACTCCGTATTATTTCAAGATATTATTAGTATACATAAAATATTACTACGGAGTGCTGTCCGAGTGATTTCGAAATTGTTTTTCGAGTGGGATATGATTAAGGAAATTATGGGTTATAGCTATGGAGGTGATTGAGTATGGTTCATGGGTATGCTCGTGAGGTCAATATAGTGTTTATCATTTCCGTTGCGTCTACGTACCTTTCCTGCAATATTGAATCTCAATATTGATACGTGAGTCCTCATAATTTAACTTTTATATACTAATAGTGTATCCCTGACTAGTGCTCGAGTATTTAGGATTATGCATGCTTGTACTTTTGATATTGCCCTTGGACAGATTAGGTTGAATCTTGAATTAGTTACACTTGCGGTTGAGATAAGGTATAAGATATGCATGTCCTTGGAAAGCTAGCGAAAAATTAAGAACTTTTCCTTTAGATATCGAATGGTTTCGATGAACAGATTAGAAGTTATAATCAATTGAATTTTCGATATTTTTATTAAAAATGATTATTATTATCGTCGTTTTTATCGTCGTTCTAGTTTTATCTTATTATTATCATTATTATTATCTTTATCAATAAAAGGGATTTATCATTAAAAATTGTTATTTTTTTATTATTACTATCGTTATTATCGTTAAAGTTATAATTAGTATTATTATTATTATCCAATTATTATTATCATTATTGGTATTATTATTATTATTATCATTATTAATATATATATCATTATTTAAAAATGGTTATTGTTATTGTTATTATTATTATTATTACTATATTATCATTAAGATAATTAATAGTATTATCGTTAATAATGTTATAGTAACTATTATTATTAATATTAGTGTAATTAAAACAAATATTTGTAACACCTAATTATTTTGATTACTATTATTATCATTATTATGAACACTATATAAAAGACGATTAAAAGCTATTAAACGAAACGATTAGGAAATAATGGGTAAGAGTATCATGATGAAATTAAATATTATAAGATATTGATTTAGATAAAATTATCGTTCTTATTATTTTTATCATTACTATTATTATTAAAAGTATGGTTAGTATTAAAACTATCATTTTAACAAAAATTGTCATTTTAATAGACATGTCATTGTTACTATAAAATATCATTATTATTATTATTTTAAATATAATTATTATTTTAAAGATAATATTAAAAATTATTCTAAATATTAAAGTTATCATAATTAGAATTATCGTTTTATCATAATGTCATCTTAGTAATTATAAATATTGATATTTTTATAATAATTATTATTATTACAAAATAATACAACTTTTACTTACTATCATTATAGATATTATTTTATCAAATAAATATGTTATACAAACATATTTTACTACGTGTAATAACTTACTTTAATAATACCTATCATATTATCTTTATAATATTAAATGAACCCTATAAATTTTATTACTTAATATATATAAAAGTATATTTTATTATATAAATTTAATATAAAATTTTATTTATTAATAAATAAATTATATTATTTACTCTAATAAATCTTTTAAAAATATTTAAAAATATAAAATGACGATATTTAAACTATATATTAATCATGTATAGATTTTTGGAAATTATTTTGAGTCAAATTTACTTTTGTTGACTTTTGCATATTAGTCTCGAGCATTAGGATTGTGGTACACTATGACTTGACTTAATTTGTTAGACAAATATTGACCAACACATAAATATATATATAATTAATTTAGGTTCGTGAATCCGAGGCCAACCTTGCACTTGTTCAATGACGTTATATGTATTTTTACTACGAAATACAGTATGGTGAGTTTCATTTGCCTTTTTACCCTTTATATTTTTGGGACTGAGAATACATGCGCTTTTATAAATGTTTGACGAAATAGACACAAGTAATTGAAACTACATTCTATGGTTGAATTATCGAAATCAAATATGCCCCTTTTTATTAAAGTCTGGTAATCTAAGAATTAGGGAACAGACACCCTAATTGACGCGAATCCTAAAGATAGATCTATTGGGCATAACAAACCCCATCCAAAGTACCGGATGCTTTAGTACTTCGAAATTTATATCATGTCCGAAGGAGGATCCCGGAATGATAGGGGATATTCTTATATGTATCTAGTTAATGTCGGTTACCAGGTGTTCACCATATGAATGATTATTTTTATCTCTACGCATGGGATGTATATTTATGAGAACTGGAAATGAAATTCTTGTGGTCTATTAAAATGATGGAAATAAATGATTATGATAAACTAATGAACTCACCAACCTTTTGGTTGACACTTTAAAGCATGTTTATTCTCAGGTGTTAAAGAAATCTTCCGCTGTGCATTTGCTCATTTTAAAGATATTACTGGGAGTCTTTCATAGCATATTTCGAAGAACGTTGCATTCGAGTAATTGAGTTCATCAAAGATTATTATTAAATCAATTTATAATTGGATAGTGGATATTATGAAATGGTATGCATGCCTGTCAATTTTCGATGTAAAGAAAGATTGTCTTTTAAAAACGAATGCAATGTTTGTAAAATGTATCATATAGAGGTCAAATACCTCGCAATGTAATCAACTATTGTGAATCGTTTATAATGTATATGATTGCATGAATAGTGTCTAGCCAAAAATTCATATCTTAGCATATCTGCTAAATCATATCTTATCGTATCTGTTACTTTAAACTTTGCCTGACATATCCCGCAAAGTCCTCCGTAATCTAGGAAATCTTTTGATCTATATATATATATATATATATATATATATATATATATATATATATATATATATATATATATATATATATATATTCTATGTAATTAGAATACCATCCGTTAGCCAAAATCATTTCATATAAAAAAAAATCCTTTATCCAATCGTACGAAATGGAATTCATCATCAGTTCAAGTCACTCAGATTCCGAAATGGAATCCCATTCAAGCTCCGAAAGAAGTGTGACCGGAATAGATCAACCAATCAGTCATCACCTATTCTGGATGAATTAGGGATGGGTTCGTAGCCTCCTCAATCATTGGAGATAAGAAGAAGGTGATCCCTTCCATCCACCACTTTGCCCTCTTGACGAAGAACCTGAAGCACTTACCAGCGAACCTGTCCGAATACCATGTTCTCGCTCATTTCCAGAATATCTCATCACGATTATATATTACATCAAATTTTAGATTTTATTTATCCGCTCGTCCGAACCGACAATCACCCCGGTGTAATAGAAGAAGTCAACGAGCTTCGCGCTCGGGTAGTGGCTTTGGAGAATATGGTGCAGAGATTACAAACACCAGCAGCAGCATCAGCAGCATAACCAGTACCACCATCATCAACGCCAACAGTACCATTACCACCTCCAACCACAACCGCGTCGTAAACCTCAACTTCACAATCTGTCCCACGAGCATCAACGTCATACGCACCATAGATACCAAGGAGTACCAACAACAATAACTGACGAAGTATTAATTCATAACTTCATTGGAGAAACATTCCGCGGCGATTATGTAATCTCTAAAGTCTTAGAGATTATCTAATCTAGCCCTAACCATAAATCAGTTAAGCATACCAAAATGATAGAAGGAAGAGTAGAAACCCTGACAAAAATGGTGTGTGATTAACAAGCTAAACTTGCTTTACCAACAGCATCAACAGTACCGTCATCGTTACCAGCATCGTCAGTACAGTCAACATCCGAATCAACAACACCGATAACATCACAAACTCCGTCAGTTCAAGAATCACTGTAGACATCATTACGAATCAATAACGTGTATATTGTATCAACGAGTTATGAAGAATTAAGTCATTCCCTCTGAAGAAATTATATGTATATTATATATATATATATATATATATATATATATATATATATATATATATATATATATATATATATATATATATATATATATATATATATATATATATATATATATATATATATATATATATATATATTGAAATAAATCTTTCCGTGCTAAGCTATTGTGTGTGAATCTTAACTACTCGGTTAATTCATATTACAAATATGCAATAATGTAAGTCCTTCGGCCGCAACTTAACTAGCGTTAACTACAATCTCTGTCGCAATTCAACAAATTCCAATTCATAATAAATCAAGTATATATTTGATTTTACACTTTCATCATCGATGTACCCGAAACTTTTCAGATAACATCATTCGTACTTTGCGAAATTCACAAGAATTCCACGAACCGAACATCATACATCAACAAATAACGAAGTATTGATTCATAATTTCAATGTCATTAAAGAAATACTGCGTAAAAGTTATGTACTTTTTAAAACCTTTAGGGATTATTCAATTCTAGTTTCAACCGTAAATCAAATGAGTTTAATTTAACATTAACTCATTAAATCTATGTTACATCTGAAGAAAATATACATATACATATTTTCATAAAGACTGTAATAAAATTCTTTTGTACAAAATATTAATTATGATATTTTTTTAACGGGTAGGTAATACCCGAGAGATATATAAATTCACAAATAATATGTTACATTCTTCGAATTTGATTCAGCAAATCATCCATTATACTCCCTACTTTCACAACAGTATACATTCTTTTATAGAAATCAAAACAACCATACTCATTCAAAATTTAATTACATATTCTGATCTTGAAATCTCAAAATTCAACTCGAGATATGACCAAAATCATCACTCTTAGATCCTTACATCTTTCACAAGCTATATTTTGACTTCAAAACTGTGTTAGAACATCAAATGTATGTTAACGATTACAATCTGTGTTCAAACCCTTCGAAAATTTCTGAAGACACTTCGAATGATGAGCAATCGAGATGAGGATCCAACCACATGTTACCCACAGTTATGTACCCGAAAAACTCTTGAAACCAAAGTAAAAGTTTAAACAACGTATCCGCGTCAGATTCTTTGGCATTTATTAGCAAAAATAACTTTGCGACTCCTATTCAAAGTAGCCAGTTTTGTCACAGCTCCAGCAAGTCAACTTCGACTTTTCAGTCAGACTAACCTTATTCTAACCTTGAGATATACACCATCGTTACCAGGAAACCTTTTACATTCCACCACATTATTAGCAGATGTACCAACAACTTCATTACCCTTTGACTTTAGCCTCTCCAAAAAGTCATTATAATTATTTATTGAAACCCCATCATTTACTCATTCGCATCTTGTAATGAGAATTGCCATACGAATCATTGGGAATTAGCAATCAGTATTTTGAAATCTCGCAGCATGTCTACGTCAACAGTTATATGTGTATATATAACGTCTATCTTTTGGACTTAATTTGAATGTGAAGTTTCTAAAAAACACTCCGAACTACGAATTGGTTCTCCGAAAATGGAAAAAAAAATACTGATGAAGCAGCAAAAACTATAAACGATTTAAACGGTAAAAGCTGGATGATAATAATGAAGTGTGCTGGCAAAGCGCAGAAAAAGAGAAGTTTTGGAACTGGAAAACGGATTGAGCAAAGTAGGAAGGAGGCTGTGGACAAATTACAAAGACTGAACCTGACTTCAAAGGATCCAAATGATTCAGTACCAGCTGAAGTCATTAACGAATACCTTGCTCCTGACTCTAAACTCCTGCGGACAATATTCTTCATCATCCTCTGATATTAGATATTCTAAAATATCATCATATCTTTCATTATAAATATCCTCCATATTTCTGAAGATATTTTCTTAATTTTTCTTATTTGAAATCATTTACCTCTTCGCGCTATCTGTATTACATCATAAAAGAAACTATTTTAGTTTCTAAATTCTGAAACATTCAAGTTTAAAATAGGAATATTTTGAAGTAGTGTTGGGAACTGAAGCATGAATTAGTATAATATAATGACACTTGATCAACGTGATTATATTACAGTAAGTCATGCTGAGTTTCTAAATGGAACGTGATGATTAACAGATCATAACATCATCATGTGCCATGTTATACGACTCTTGTATTCTATTTAACCTCTAAAATATCAAGAAAATATTTCTTGATGATTCGGCCTTTTCCAAGGTATTCTAGTAATTTGACAAGTCAAGATCGTGCCATCACAATTTCCTTCCTAGAACATTAACAATGTTCATTCCGAAATTCATATCTGTGAATTCTGGACCATTACAAGCGGTGCTTAATCGCAAGAAGAAGAAACGAAAGGACAAAACTCCGAAATAGAAATTTGGGTATAAATTGCAGCAAATAAAAGAGAGCATTAACTGTGAATGATAATGATTATAGAAGACAGAAGCAGAGACTTTGAAATATAAGGGAACATATAAAGCCCAACGATAAACCAGAAATTATAAACCACATATATCGATGCATATAGCAATATAAAGACACGGGAGAACTAGAAACACTATAAACCCAAGAGTATAGTAGAAGTAAATAGATTCTTCTGGCGGTAGATGAAAAAGAAGAATGACCGATATGAAAGTTAGAAGTATATCGAGAATCAGAACTGGATGGAGCATATTGATGAATACTTTAAAATATGAGTTGAGGAGGAAAGAATAGAAGGTGATGAAACATGACTAGGAACTTAGAAATCAACAGATTTAACTCACACAATGGCGGAATAAGTGAATCAAACCCTCTAGTGAATAGGTTAAGTTTTTTTTTTTTTGATTAATTTAGTCAAACCACAACTAAATCAAGTGTGATTAGATCAACACCTAGAGCTATTATTCACCACCTGGGTGATTTGGACTGAGAGAGAATTAGAGGAGCTCACTAGATCTGAGTGTGTGTAACAAATGAGAGGCTTAACCTAAAATGAAGAACATAAGACTTTATATACCCCTGCTGTTGACTCATCCATACGATTCATTCATCACACGTACGAGTTAGCTTCATCAGCCGTACGGGTGATCACTCACTCGTGTCTTCTCATTTAGGTTGTAATTTTGACTTAGCTCAGCATCAACCGTGCGTATGAGCCTGTCAGTCGTACTAGTGAGGCTTCACTCGTACGTCTGACTAAGTCTAATATAGTCAAACATCTAAATCTCGTTCCTGCAGTTCTTGTAACCACATACAAACACGGATAGGATAATAACGAGCAATCATGGTGGCCTGTAAACTGTTGTACCTGCAATGGACGTGGGTAGATGTCTAGGGACTTGCATAAAATGCATCAACGGAAGGTGTGAGTTGTAAGGAAACGAAGGAGGTGAATTTATAAGAAAATCTCCGACAGAACAATTAAAATGGACGATCGCATTTAAAGCGGGTCCTAATTCCCTTGATTACCGGAGAGTCAAATCTTATTAAGAAGATTTTCTTCAAATCCCTTGAAATCTGGGAATCAATCATATCTACGTCAAATGATAAGATGAATCTACACTTACTCATTTCACTCTTCTATGTTAGCTTCATTCGTACTCTTCATATAAATGGATTGTTTATCCAAATTATTCGCTGATGATAAAACTCTAATTTTCAGTCCGTATGCATCATGAAAACATATTTATTATCATTCACGACCTTTCCACTCAAATTTCGGGACGAAATTTCTTTAACGGGTAGGTACTGTGACAACCCGAAAATTTTCAACCAAATTTAAACTTTAATCTTTATATGTTTCCGACACGATAAGAAATATTTGTTAAGTTAAATTTCAAGAATTTTAAACTATGTTCATACATTCATTCAACCTCGACCAAGTTCCAACGATTCACGAACCATTAAATAAATATGATTATATATGTATATGTGTATATATATTATAACTTGAAACGTAAATAAAATATTAGATTAAATACTTTATATGATTGTATCTGTTTCAAAATGTTTATCAATGAAATTAGAAGATAAGATCAAATGATTAAATTATCAGATATATTGAATTATGATTACAAGTCTCTGTTGAAAGGCCCACGTTGATTTGAGAAATCTTTCCATTTTAACAATATTCGAAAAATGGTAAAGTGATTTATAAATAAGAACAAATTGTCAATCATTGAGAACTAGACAAAGGATAGTGGAAGATTGAATTTCATAAAGACTCGATTGATCTATTTAGTTTCAAATGTACAAAAAACGTTTTTAGTTTAAAAAGAACTTTATTATTAAAACGTATATAACTTTTATAAATATCTAGAACCACTTTTGACAACTCATTACTTAACTAGTATGATAAAGATAACGATATTTATATTTTATTTTATTAAATATATATAACGATTTAAATTAATATTATATATATTTATACGCGTATTATACGTACATAGTTTTATACTTTTACTATACTTAAACTTTACCTTTACTTTATTTTTACTTTACTTTAACTTTAATAATTCACTTTAATAATTCATACTTTAATAATTCACTTTAATAATTCATACTTTAATAATTCACTTTAATAATTCATACTTTAATAATTCACTTTAATAATTCAAAAATATATTATAAATAGAATTCAATAGGTTTCATTATTTCATAGAAACTTGAAAATATTTTTCTCTAAACTCTCTCAATCGATATACATATATATATTTACTCCGTATTATTTTAAGATATTATTAGTATACATAAAATATTACTACAGAGTGCTGTCCGAGTGATTTCGAAATTGTTTTTCGAGTGAGATATGATTAAGGAAATTATGGTTTATAGCTATGGAGGTGATTGAGTATGGTTCATG
Organism: Rutidosis leptorrhynchoides; assembly: GCF_046630445.1. NCBI lineage: Eukaryota > Viridiplantae > Streptophyta > Magnoliopsida > Asterales > Asteraceae > Rutidosis > Rutidosis leptorrhynchoides. Next base: position 129,708,721 of record NC_092335.1, read on the forward strand.
GGTATGCTCGTGAGGTCAATATAGTGTTTATCATTTCCGTTGCGTCTACGTACCTTTCCTACAATATTGAATCTCAATATTGATGCGTGAGTCCTCATAATTTAACTTTTACATACTAATAGTGTATCCCTGACTAGTGCTCGAGTATTTAGGATTATGCATGCTTGTACTTTTGATATTGCCCTTGGACAGATTAGGTTGAATCTTGAATTAGTTACACTTGCGGTTGAGATAAGGTATAAGATATGCATGTCCTTGGAAAGCTAGCGAAAAATTAAGAACTTTTCCTTTAGATATCGAATGGTTTCGATGAACGGATTAGAAGTTATAATCAATTGAATTTTCGATATTTTTATTAAAAATGATTATTATTATCGTCGTTTTTATCGTCGTTCTAGTTTTATCTTATTATTATCATTATTATTATCTTTATCAATAAAAGGGATTTATCATTAAAAATTGTTATTTTTTTTATTATTACTATCGTTATTATCGTTAAAGTTATAATTAGTATTATTATTATTATCCAATTATTATTATTATTATTGGTATTATTATTATTATTATCATTATTAATATATATATCATTATTTAAAAATGGTTATTGTTATTGTTATTATTATTATTACTATATTATCATTAAGATAATTAATAGTATTATCGTTAATAATGTTATAGTAACTATTATTATTAATATTAGTGTAATTAAAACAAATATTTGTAACACCTAATTATTTTGATTACTATTATTATCATTATTATGAACACGATATAAAAGACGATTAAAAGCTATTAAACGAAACGATTAGGAAATAATGGGTAAGAGTATCATGATGAAATTAAATATTATAAGATATTGATTTAGATAAAATTATCGTTCTTATTATTTTTATCATTACTATTATTATTAAAAGTATGGTTAGTATTAAAACTATCATTTTAACAAAAATTGTCATTTTAATAGACATGTCATTGTTACTATAAAATATCATTATTATTATTATTTTAAATATAATTATTATTTTAAAGATAATATTAAAAATTATCGTAAATATTAAAGTTATCATAATTAGAATTATCGTTTTATCATAATGTCATCTTAGTAATTATAAATATTGATATTTTTATAATAATTATTGTTATTACAAAATAATACAACTTTTACTTACTATCATTATAGATATTATTTTATCAAATAAATATGTTATACAAACATATTTTACTACGTGTAATAACTTACTTTAATAATACATATCATATTATCTTTATAATATTAAATGAACCCTATAAATTTTATTACTTAATATATATAAAAGTATATTTTATTATATAAATTTAATATAAAATTTTATTTATTAATAAATAAATTATATTATTTACTCTAATAAATCTTTTAAAAATATTTAAAAATATAAAATGACGATATTTAAACTATATATTAATCATGTATAGATTTTTGGAAATTATTTTGAGTCAAATTTACTTTTGTTGACTTTTGCATATTAGTCTCGAGCATTAGGATTGTGGTACACTATGACTTGACTTAATTTGTTAGACAAATATTGACCAACACATAAATATATATATAATTAATTTAGGTTCGTGAATCCGAGGCCAACCTTGCACTTGTTCAATGACGTTATATGTATTTTTACTACGAAATACAGTATGGTGAGTTTCATTTGCCTTTTTACCCTTTATATTTTTGGGACTGAGAATACATGCGCTTTTATAAATGTTTGACGAAATAGACACAAGTAATTGAAACTACATTCTATGGTTGAATTATCGAAATCAAATATGCCCCTTTTTATTAAAGTCTGGTAATCTAAGAATTAGGGAACAGACACCCTAATTGACGCGAATCCTAAAGATAGATCTATTGGGCCTAACAAACCCCATCCAAAGTACCGGATGCTTTAGTACTTCGAAATTTATATCATGTCCGAAGGAGGATCCCGGAATGATAGGGGATATTCTTATATGTATCTAGTTAATGTCGGTTACCAGGTGTTCACCATATGAATGATTATTTTTATCTCTACGCATGGGATGTATATTTATGAGAACTGGAAATGAAATTCTTGTGGTCTATTAAAATGATGGAAATAAATGATTATGATAAACTAATGAACTCACCAACCTTTTGGTTGACACTTTAAAGCATGTTTATTCTCAGGTGTTAAAGAAATCTTCCGCTGTGCATTTGCTCATTTTAAAGATATTACTGGGAGTCTTTCATAGCATATTTCGAAGAACGTTGCATTCGAGTAATTGAGTTCATCAAAGATTATTATTAAATCAATTTATAATTGGATAGTGGATATTATGAAATGGTATGCATGCCTGTCAATTTTCGATGTAAAGAAAGATTGTCTTTTAAAAACGAATGCAATGTTTGTAAAATGTATCATATAGAGGTCAAATACCTCGCAATGTAATCAACTATTGTGAATCGTTTATAATGTATATGAACGGGTCCTTTCAGTTGGTATCAGAGCAGTGGTCTTAGCAAACCAGGTCTGCATTAGTGTGTCTAACTGATAAGTCGATAGGATGCATTAGTGAGTCTGGACTTCGACCGTGTCTGCATGTCAAAAGTTTTGCTTATCATTTTGTGTCGAAAATTAACTACTTATCATCCTCAGGAATTACCTGCTTATCATTTTTAGTCTAAGACACGTCTTGCTGCATTGATTGCATGAATAGTGTATAGCCAAAAATTCATATCTTAGCATATCTGCTAAATCATATCTTATCGTATCTGTTACTTTAAACTTTGCCTGACATATCCCGCAAAGTCCTCCGTAATCTAGGAAATCTTTTGATATATATATATATATATATATATATATATATATATATATATATATATATATATATATATATATATATATATATTCTATGTAATTAGAATACCATCCGTTAGCCAAAATCATTTCATATAAAAAAAATCCTTTATCCAATCGTACGAAATGGAATTCGTCATCAGTTCAAGTCACTCAGATTCCGAAATGGAATCCCATTCAAGCTCCGAAAGCAGTGTGACCGGAATAGATCAACCAATCAGTCATCACCTATTCTGGATGAATTGGGGATGGGTTCGTAGCCTCCTCAATCATTGGAGACAAGAAGAAGGTGATCCCTTCCATCCACCACATTGCCCTCTTGACGAAGAACCTGAAGCACTTACCAGCGAACCTGTCCGAATACCATGTTCTCGCTCATTTCCAGAGTATCTCATCACGATTATATATTACATCAAATTTTAGATTTTATTTATCCGCTCGTTCGAACCGACAATCACCCCGGTGTAATAGAAGAAGTCAACGAGCTTCGCGCTCGGGTAGTGGCTTTGGAGAATATGGTGCAGAGATTACAAACACCAGCAGCAGCATCAGCAGCATAACCAGTACCACCATCATCAACGCCAACAGTACCATTACCACCTCCAACCACAACCGCGTCGTAAACCTCAACTTCACAATCTGTCCCACGAGCATCAACGTCATACGCACCATAGATACCAAGGAGTACCAACAACAATAACTGACGAAGTATTAATTCATAACTTCATTGGAGAAACATTCCGCGGCGATTATGTAATCTCTAAAGTCTTAGAGATTATCTAATCTAGCCCTAACCATAAATCAGTTAAGCATACCAAAATGATAGAAGGAAGAGTAGAAACCCTGACAAAAATGGTGTGTGATTAACAAGCTAAACTTGCTTTACCAACAACATCAACAGTACCGTCAGCGTTACCAGCATCGTCAGTACAGTCAACATCCGAATCAACAACACCGATAACATCACAAACTCCGTCAGTTCAAGAATCACTGTGGACATCATTACGAATCAATAACGTGTATATTGTATCAACGAGTTATGAAGAATTAAGTCATTCCCTCTGAAGAAATTATATGTATATTATATATATATATATATATATATATATATATATATATATATATATATATATATATATATATATATATATATATATATATATATATATATATATATATATTGAAATAAATCTTTCCGTGCTAAGCTATTGTGTGTGAATCTTAACTACTCGGTTAATTCATATTACAAATATGCAATAATGTAAGTCCTTCGGCCGCAACTTAACCAGCGTTAACTATAATCTCTGTCGCAATTCAACAAATTCCAATTCATAATAAATCAAGTATATATTTGATTTTACACTTTCATCATCGATGTACCCGAAACTTTTCAGATAACATCATTCGTACTTTGCGAAATTCACAAGAATTCCACGAACCGAACATCATACATCAACAAATAACGAAGTATTGATTCATAATTTCAATGTCATTAAAGAAATACTGCGTAAAAGTTATGTACTTTTTAAAGCCTTTAGGGATTATTCAATTCTAGTTTCAACCGTAAATCAAATGAGTTTAATTTAACATTAACTCATTAAATCTATGTTACATCTGAAGAAAATATACATATACATATTTTCATAAAGACTGTAATAAAATTCTTTTGTACAAAATATTAATTATGATATTTTTTTTAACGGGTAGGTAATACCCGAGAGATATATAAATTCACAAATAATACGTTACATTCTTCGAATCTGATTCAGCAAATCATCCATTATACTCCATACTTTCACAACAGTATACATTCTTTTATAGAAATCAAAACAACCATACTCATTCTAAATTTAATTACATATTCTGATCTTGAAATCTCAAAATTCAACTCGAGATATGACCAAAATCATCACTCTTAGATCCTTACATCTTTCACAAGCTATATTTTGACTTCAAAACTGTGTTAGAACATCAAATGTATGTTAACGATTACAATCTGTGTTCAAACCCTTCGAAAATTTCTGAAGACACTTCGAATGATGAGCAATCGAGATGAGGATCCAACCACATGTTACCCACAGTTATGTACCCGAAAAACTCTTGAAACCAAAGTAAAAGTTTAAACAACGTATCCGCGTCAGATTCTTTGGCATTTATTAGCAAAAATAACTTTGCGACTCCTATTCAAAGTAGCCAGTTTTGTCACAGCTCCAGCAAGTCAACTTCGACTTTTCAGTCAGACTAACCTTATTCTAACCTTGAGATATACACCATCGTTACCAGGAAACCTTTTACATTCCACCACATTATTAGCAGATGTACCAACAACTTCATTACCCTTTGACTTTAGCCTCTCCAAAAAGTCATTATAATTATTTATTGAAACCCCATCATTTACTCATTCGCATCTTGTAATGAGAATTGCCATACGAATCATTGGGAATTAGCAATCAGTATTTTGAAATCTCGCAGCATGTCTACGCCAACAGTTATATGTGTATATATAACGTCTATCTTCTGGACTTAATTTGAATGTGCTACGAATTGGTTCTCCGAAAATGGAAAAAAAAAATACTGATGAAGCAGCAAAAACTATAAACGACTTTAAACGGTAAAAGCTGGATGATAATAATGAAGTGTGCTGGCAAAGCGCAGAAAAAGAGAAGTTTTGGAACTGGAAAACGGATTGAGGAAAGTAGGAAGGAGGCTGTGGAAAAATTACAAAGACTGAACCTCACTTCAAAGGATCCAAATGATTCAGTACCTGCTGAAGTCATTAACGAATACCTTGCTCCTGACTCTAAACCCCTGCGGACAATATTCTTCATCATCCTCTGATATTAGAAATTCTAAAATATCATCATATCTTTCATTATAAATATCCTTCATATTTCTGAAGATATTTTCTTAATTTTTCTTATTTGAAATCATTTACCTCTTCGCGCTATCTGTATTACATCATAAAAGAAACTATTTTAGTTTCTAAATTCTGAAACATTCAAGTTTAAAATAGGAATATTTTGAAGTAGTGTTGGGAACTGAAGCATGAATTAGTATAATATAATGACACTTGATCAACGTGATTATATTACAGTAAGTCATGCTGAGTTTCTAAATGGAACGTGATGATTAACAGATCATAACATCATCATGTGCCATGTTATACGACTCTTGTATTCTATTTAACCTCTAAAATATCAAGAAAATATTTCTTGATGATTCGGCCTTTTCCAAGGTATTCTAGTAATTTGACAAGTCAAGATCGTGCCATCACAATTTCCTTCCTAGAACATTAACAATGTTCATTCCGAAATTCATATCTGTGAATTCTGGACCATTACAAGCGGTGCTTAATCGCAAGAAGAAGAAACGAAAGGACAAAACTCCGAAATAGAAATTGGGGTATAAATTGCAGCAAATAAAAGAGAGCATTAACTGTGAATGATAATGATTATAGAAGACAGAAGCAGAGACTTTGAAATATAAGGGAACATATAAAGCCCAACGATAAACCAGAAATTATAAACCATATATATCGATGCATATAGCAATATAAAGACACGGGAGAACTAGAAACACTATAAACCCAGGAGTATAGTAGAAGTAAATAGATTCTTCCGGCGGTAGATGATAAAGAAGAATGACCGATATGAAAGTTTGAAGTATATCGAGAATCAGAACTGGATGGAGCATATTGATGAATACTTTAAAATATGAGTTGAGGAGGAAAGAATAGAAGGTGATGAAACATGACTAGGAACTTAGAAATCAACAGATTTAACTCACACAATGGCGGAATAAGTGAATCAAACCCTCTAGTGAATAGGTTAAGTTTTTTTTTTTTTTGATTAATTTAGTCAAACCACAACTAAATCAAGTGTGATTAGATCAACACCTAGAGCTATTATTCACCACCTGGGTGATTTGGACTGAGAGAGAATTAGAGGAGCTCACTAGATCTGAGTGTGTGTAACAAATGAGAGGCTTAACCTAAAATGAAGAACATAAGACTTTATATACCCCTGCTGTTGACTCATCCATACGATTCATTCATCACACATACGAGTTCGCTTCATCAGCTGTACGGGTGATCACTCACTCGTGTCTTCTCATTTAGGTTGTAATTGTGACTTAGCTCAGCATCAACCGTGCGTATGAGCCTGTCAGTCGTACTAGTGAGGCTTCACTCGTACGTCTGACTAAGTCTAATATAGTCAAACATCTAAATCTCGTTCCTGCAGTTCTTGTAACCACATACAAACACGGATAGGATAATAACGATCAATCATGGTGGCCTGTAAACTGTTGTACCTGCAATGGACGTGGGTAGATGTCTAGGGACTTGCATAAAATGCATCAACGGAAGGTGTGAGTTGTAAGGAAACGAAGGAGGTGAATTTATAAGAAAATCTCCGACAGAACAATTAAAATGGATGATCGCATTTAAAGCGGGTCCTAATTCCCTTGATTACCGGAGAGTCAAATCTTATTAAGAAGATTTTCTTCAAATCCCTTGAAATCTGGGAATCAATCATATCTACGTCAAATGATAAGATGAATCTACACTTACTCATTTCACTCTTCTATGTTAGCTTCATTCGTACTCTTCATATAAATGGATTGTTTATCCAAATTATTCGCTGATGATAAAACTCTAATTTTCAGCCCGTATGCATCATGAAAACATATTTATTATCATTCACGACCTTTCCACTCAAATTTCGGGACGAAATTTCTTTAACGGGTAGGTACTGTGACAACCCGAAAATTTCCAACCAAATTTAAACTTTAATCTTTATATGTTTCCGACACGATAAGCAATATTTGTTAAGTTAAATTTCAAGAATTTTAAACTATGTTCATACATTCATTCAACCTCGACCAAGTTCCAACGATTCACGAACCATTAAACGAATATGATTATATATGTATATGTGTATATATATAATAACTTGAAACGTAAATAAAATATTAGATTAAATACTTTATATGATTGTATCTGTTTCAAAATGTTTATCAATGGAATTAGAAGATAAGATCAAATGATTGAATTATCAGATATATTGAATTATGATTACAAGTCTCTGTTGAAAGGCCCACGTTGATTTGAGAAATCTTTCCATTTTAACAATATTCGAAAAATGGTAAAGTGATTTATAAATAAGAACAAATTGTCAATCATTGAGAACTAGACAAAGGATAGTGGAAGATTGAATTTCATAAAGACTCGATTGATCTATTTAGTTTCAAACGTACAAAAAACGTTTTTAGTTTAAAAAGAACTTTATTATTAAAATGTATATAACTTTTATAAATATCTAGAACCACTTTTGACAACTCATTACTTAACTAGTATGATAAAGATAACGATATTTATATTTTATTTTATTAAATATATATAACGATTTAAATTAATATTATATATATTTATACGCGTATTATACGTACATAGTTTTATACTTTTACTATACTTAAACTTTACCTTTACTTTATTTTTACTTTACTTTAACTTTAATAATTCACTTTAATAATTCATACTTTAATAATTCACTTTAATAATTCATACTTTAATAATTCACTTTAATAATTCATACTTTAATAATTCACTTTAATAATTCAAAAATCTATTATAAATAGAATTCAATAGGTTTCATTATTTCATAGAAACTTGAAAATATTTTTCTCTAAACTCTCTCAATCGATATACATATATATATTTACTCCGTATTATTTCAAGATATTATTAGTATACATAAAATATTACTACGGAGTGCTGTCCGAGTGATTTCGAAATTGTTTTTCGAGTGGGATATGATTAAGGAAATTATGGGTTATAGCTATGGAGGTGATTGAGTATGGTTCATGGGTATGCTCGTGAGGTCAATATAGTGTTTATCATTTCCGTTGCGTCTACGTACCTTTCCTGCAATATTGAATCTCAATATCGATACGTGAGTCCTCATAATTTAACTTTTACATACTAATAGTGTATCCCTGACTAGTGCTCGAGTATTTAGGATTATGCATGCTTGTACTTTTGATATTGCCCTTGGACAGATTAGGTTGAATCTTGAATTAGTTACACTTGCGGTTGAGATAAGGTATAAGATATGCATGTCCTTGGAAAGCTAGCGAAAAATTAAGAACTTTTCCTTTAGATATCGAATGGTTTCGATGAACGGATTAGAAGTTATAATCAATTGAATTTTCGATATTTTTATTAAAAATGATTATTATTATCGTCGTTTTTATCGTCGTTCTAGTTTTATCTTATTATTATCATTATTATTATCTTTATCAATAAAAGGGATTTATCATTAAAAATTGTTATTTTTTTATTATTACTATCGTTATTATCATTAAAGTTATAATTAGTATTATTATTATTATCCAATTATTATTATTATTATTGGTATTATTATTATTATTATTATCATTATTAATATATATATCATTATTTAAAAATGGTTATTGTTATTGTTATTATTATTATTACTATATTATCATTAAGATAATTAATAGTATTATCGTTAATAATGTTATAGTAACTATTATTATTAATATTAGTGTAATTAAAACAAATATTTGTAACACCTAATTATTTTGATTACTATTATTATCATTATTATGAACACGATATAAAAGACGATTAAAAGCTATTAAAAGAAATGATTAGGAAATAATGGGTAAGAGTATCATGATGAAATTAAATATTATAAGATATTAATTTAGATAAAATTATCGTTCTTATTATTTTTATCATTACTATTATTATTAAAAGTATGGTTAGTATTAAAACTATCATTTTAACAAAAATTGTCATTTTAATAGACATGTCATTGTTACTATAAAATATCAATATTATTATTATTATTTTAAATATAATTATTATTTTAAAGATAATATTAAAAATTATCGTAAATATTAAAGTTATCATAATTAGAATTATCGTTTTATCATAATGTCATCTTAGTAATTATAAATATTGATATTTTTATAATAATTATTATTATTACAAAATAATACAACTTTTACTTACTATCATTATAGATATTATTTTATCAAATAAATATGTTATACAAACATATTTTACTACGTGTAATAACTTACTTTAATAATACCTATCATATTATCTTTATAATATTAAATGAACCCTATAAATTTTATTACTTAATATATATAAAAGTATATTTTATTATATAAATTTAATATAAAATTTTATTTATTAATAAATAAATTATATTATTTACTCTAATAAATCTTTTAAAAATATTTAAAAATATAAAATGACGATATTTAAACTATATATTAATCATGTATAGATTTTTGGAAATTATTTTGAGTCAAATTTACTTTTGTTGACTTTTGCATATTAGTCTCGAGCATTAGGATTGTGGTACACTATGACTTGACCTAATTTGTTAGACAAATATTGACCAACACATAAATATATATATAATTAATTTAGGTTCGTGAATCCGAGGCCAACCTTGCACTTGTTCAATGACGTTATATGTATTTTTACTACGAAATACAGTATGGTGAGTTTCATTTACCTTTTTACCCTTTATATTTTTGGGAATGAGAATACATGCGCTTTTATAAATGTTTGACGAAATAGACACAAGTAATTGAAACTACATTCTATGGTTGAATTATCGAAATCGAATATGCCCCTTTTTATTAAAGTCTGGTAATCTAAGAATTAGGGAACAGACACCCTAATTGACGCGAATCCTAAAGATAGATCTATTGGGCCTAACAAACCCCATCCAAAGTACCGGATGCTTTAGTACTTCGAAATTTATATCATGTCCGAAGGAGGATCCCGGAATGATAGGGGATATTCTTATATGTATCTAGTTAATGTCGGTTACCAGGTGTTCACCATATGAATGATTATTTTTGTCTCTACGCATGGGACGTATATTTATGAGAACTGGAAATGAAATTCTTGTGGTCTATTAAAATGATAGAAATAAATGATTATGATAAACTAATGAACTCACCAACCTTTTGGTTGACACTTTAAAGCATGTTTATTCTCAGGTGTTAAAGAAATCTTCCGCTGTGCATTTGCTCATTTTAAAGATATTACTGGGAGTCTTTCATAGCATATTTCGAAGAACGTTGCATTCGAGTCATTGAGTTCATCAAAGATTATTATTAAATCAATTTATAATTGGATAGTGGATATTATGAAATGGTGTGCATGCCTGTCAATTTTCGATGTAAAGAAAGATTGTCTTTTAAAAACGAATGCAATGTTTGTAAAATGTATCATATAGAGGTCAAATACCTCGCAATGTAATCAACTATTGTGAATCGTTTATAATGTATATGAACGGGTCCTTTCACACTTGACCTCAATCACCCAGGCCACCATGACCACCACCGCCAACGGTGACAGCAGCTGAATTTTTGTGATCATTGACGCCATGATCACCATCTCATGTCCATTACCAACTTCATCATCCTGAAATCAAACATCACCTTCACCAAGAATCATCACATCGAACATCACCTGCTCAATCAAACCCAAATCGAACACCACCACTTGAATCATCATCTAACCTTCTACTGTCGTTGTCTTCTATTCGGTGTGCACCAACAACTAAAACCATGATTGATTGTTACTGTTATGATCATGTTCCTACTACGGTTCCTGGTTGAACAAAACTCACTTTGTTTGATTAACCCCCTGCTACTATTCGAAACCATCTCCCTGTTGTAACTTCCATCGAAACCCATTTAAGTTGTTGATGTTATGGTTCAACGCAAACATCACAATTATAACCATCATCTACAAATGACTGCTATCATTATCATCAATCATAAATTGTTTATGTTTTTATACGATAACAAACACCACCATCTTCATCACCTTTATTAAACTCACCACTATCATCACACCACACCATCAAACTTTTTCAGTTTATGTTTCTGACCACGAACACCTATCGACGAACACCACCCCTAAAACCATTGCTACTGCTACTAACAGCCTCCTATAATTTTTTGTTTCCTTCCTCAGCCGATAACCACTCCAACCGACACTAGCTCTCTCTCATCTCTCTCTCTCTATCTCTCTTGCAATTCACGAATCCTACTGCATATATTTATATCTTTTTGCTACAGCAGTTTGTTGATTAAACTTCCTTTTGCAATCGTGACCCAGTGTAACATCCTCAATCGGGCCTAGATGTAAGATTATTTAATATTTATTATTACTTGATGATGTAGTTAGGACCAGTTTGTGACAAGGGTCACAGAACAGGTTTGTTTATTTAATTTGGACTCTGTTTGGGTTGCCAAATGATGTACGAAAGATATCAGATAACTGATAAATACCCGTGTGTCACACAGTGTGGGAATTATCCACAATTAAGTGACTGGTCTGTGTCTTCTTCTTACCATTTCTAGAAAATTCACCAAACACTCCCGTACCTTCCCTTCCACCTACAATCAAACCCTAACCCTTAATCTTTAGCTAGAGCTCAAATTGTTCATATCTTTGTGTTCCTTGTGACTTACTGATTCTAACAAGGTAAGATTCATAGCTTTTCATGCTTTAATCTTCAAGAAAATGGAGTTTTTGTGTTAGTTTTCATAAAAGTGTAAATTTGTGTCAAAACAAGTGATTTAAGTGTTGTTATGGTCAAATTGTTGTGGGTTTTGAGTCTATAACATGTAGTGAACAAGTTGTGGCCGATTTTGGTGTTTAAAACGAGCTCTAGATCGAGATTTGAGGATTTCATCGTGAAGTCCGTAGCCTTTGTTCAGTTTCTGATGAAGATGAACACACTCGGCCGACTGTCGGTCGACAGTTGACCGACTGAGGGTTGAACCGGCCGACCGACGAAGACAACCGACCGACTGTTGAGTGAACCGACCGACTGAGATTTACCTTCGGCCGATTGATGTAATACCAAATGAATCGACAGACTGGGAAGGTCAGTCGACCGGTTGTGTCGACAGTCGACCGACTATAAGAGTCAGTCGACCGACTGAGTCTCCAGGGCAGAATATTTTACCAAAGTGTTGATTTTTAGCCGTTATGCTGCCCGTTTGTATTTTGAGAAAATTTTTAGCGGACAGTTTTCTGACAAAATTTTCTGTATTGTGTTATTTGGTGTTTATGGACATAAACTAACTCGTGTATATGTATTTCTCAGGAGAAAAGGAGAAAGAGAAGGTTCAGTGATTAGATAGCTGAACACCTTCTCGTTTGCTGGTATTTGGTGAGTGGGACTAACTGGAGAATATAGTATATAGAAGCATGTTATATTATGATTGTCATGCTTGTTAGATATACTTATTGTTGTGGTTAGTTAGTACATTGTGATGACTACATGTTGGTTGATGCTTGTCTGCTGGAGCCCAGTGCGTCCCTATTGTGTGGTGGCCTCGGTAGGAGAGATCAACTTGCGGGTTGGGTTCCTCATGTGGTGTCCTAGACAATCGTGGTGTATATATATATGAATGACGCGTCCGTCGCGTGTGGATTATGTATATACATACGGTGGTGGAGGAACTTCTGGTAAGCCCCAGTCCGATCAGCTGGTGGTTAATGGTTTGGCCGAGCCGCCAGAGTCTCTGTAGACGGCACTTGGGTGATGTTTGTGTGTTAGACTAAGTGACATGATTAGTATAACACTTATGTATGCTATGGCCTGTAGTTAGTCGTACTCATTTAGCTTCGTGCTAATTCCCCTCCATCTCCTCCCTGCAGGTTGTAGCTTGTAGATATTGCTTTTGGGAGAAGACGGGCATGGTGATGTTATGTTTGACAGGAGTCAACTCTGATGTTGTCTTGTTTTATGAAAATAATAATCTTTTGTAAACTTACTGTAAATATGTCTTCTCCGTATAAACAAGTATTTTGTAATGACACGTGACACATGTTGTATTAACAATAGTTAATGTGGATATCGCATTTAAGTAATATTATGCTTCCGCCACGTATGTATAAAAAAATATATATATATATAGCGGTGTCACACCCAGCATCCCACCTTCGGTCTCCTAATGGATGTTACAATCGAGTACAATTGTTACAGTTCGAGGTATTATTGATACTAGTTCGAAATATGAATATTGATTACATACATGTTTCTTTTTACCTGCTACTGCTATCTTTTTCTTTCTTTTCTGCCTGATCGAACCACAACAAACCTAAAAGCTGAGCTACTGTTGCTATTAGGAAATTAAAACACGAAGAAACGATGAAGATGATAATACCCCAAAGCTTGATTTTTCTCGCTGCTACGTTTAACAGGTTTGTTTGAAACCACGAGACCCAGATTATTACTCCTATCGGTGTTCATAAAAGGAAAAAGAAGTATGGCTGACAGATATACCACTTGTTTAATAAAATAAAGGGAATTGAATTGTTCCAGAATTCTAGTCGTGAAAAGTATTTCAATTATCGGGCCGGTTAAAAAAAAAACAACTCTATTTAATTGGGCTTATAAACTTATTAGATGGGGCTTGTTTGTTATGGGGTTGCAAATGAATTAGGCTCAAACTGTGATCTTTTTTTTTGATGTTACTAACATGAGGACCTAGTTCGATGATGATGATTCGGTAATATATAAAAATAAAAATAAAAATGATGATTGGGTGTTGAAACTGTGAAATGGCGAGTGTCGATGATGTTATAAGCGGTTGATATTAATGATGATATTAAGATAATGATAATGGGATGATGTGAACGATGGTGATTTTATGTTATATATGTTTATGATGATGAGTTGATATAGTTTAAGTAATGGTGATGATGTTATGGAAATGATAAAGGTTGATGATTATAGAATTAATATGATCATGATTATAATAATAAGAATGATGACGATGATAATAGGGATAACAACATGTTGATGATGCGGTTTTGTTAAATGACGAATGATTGTGATTATGATTATGATCGTGATAATAATATATAAACAAAGATGATAATGATTGATGATAGTGATAATAACGCTTAAAGTAATGATGTGTGGATGACGTTTGGATTATTTTTTTTCTTCCTTGGATCGAATCTTAGCCACTGTGGTAGTTCCTGCTTTTTGTTTAAGTAAACTTGAGCCAAATTGATGGAATGGGCTGGGGTTAAAATGTTGGGCCGCGTACTAGTTTTCCTGATGGGCCGAGAAATAGTCATTTGTCAGTTGGGCCATGATTTCATTTTTGCTTTGGGCCGTGGGTCATTGTTTTGTTGGACCGAAAGAATAGGATAAATATAGTTGGGTTTCATATTAAATCACAAAGACAAAAATGGATGAGTGGTTCAAATGTATTTGGTTTAGCGAGAGGTCGTGGGTTCAAACCCGGACTTGGGCATTTTTTTTGGACTACTTCTTTGAGGTAGTATTTCTATTACCATTACTATTATTATTATCGTATCATTATTAGTATTAACTAGTGTTCGAACACTCGCTTTCGCGCCGGGGGTTCGGTTTTTAATGTATTTTATTGCGTTTAGTTTGTAAATTTTTTGTCTGGCTAACGATGATGTTGTTAAAGCGCAACTCGAGTCGAACTAAAAGGTATAACCCGTGAAAGATTTAAATGTTATTTAAAATTAACAATATATGTGCATCTCCGCGTTTCGCTATGGAGTTGTCGACTTTTAAAAATTTAACGGGGAATTAACGTGTATGAAAAGTACCCCAAATATTTAGCGTTTTTTAAAAAGCGCCCGTTTTGCGTATAGCTAGTGACATTGTGTTCCTAAAATTATTTCAAGTTTAACGATGGTGGTGGAAAAATTTAACTCGTTGCGAGTGCGAAGATATGGCCCGTTGAATATTTGGGTGGAGTTTGTTTAAGATTTTTTATGAGAATGGTTAATTGACACTTTACCCCCTGGTTGGGGGGTGGATTTGATTTTTTAGATAAAGTGTGGGGTGGTTTGTGGTTGAATTTGCAAAAAAAAAAAAAAGGCAAAAAGTCGAAATACCCCCGGATACTATTCATTTCCCCTATGTCTTTTAGAATATAGGTATAATATAATATAAGTATTATTATTATTAATATTATCATTTTATGAAATAATAAAATAAGTATCATTATTATTTTTATCATTTTTATTATAACTATTATAACTATTATTATATTTTTATTATTATTATTATTATTATTATTATTATTATTATTATTATTATTATTATTATTATTATTATTATTATTATTATTATTATCAATATTATTATCATTATAATTATTATTATTTTTAGTATCATAATTATTATTATTATCATTATTAAGCATATTTACTAATATTATTATTATAAAATTATACAACTTTTATTTACTATTATTAATATTATTTTATCAAATGACTTTTAGTTACATAACACTATAGTTAATACATATAGCATATCTATATTAACGTTTTATAATAAATACTAATTATTTATTTAAAGTACATAAAATAGAAATATTTAAATTAGTTATTAATGAAACATATAATTTATTAAAATAACATTTATATCACTAATAATGTGTAAATTTGTTCGATTACAATTATATGTGTTAATATATATATAACTGATATAGGTTCGTGAATCCGAGGTCAACCCTACACTTGTTCAATGATGTCATATGTATTTTTACTACAAAATACAGTATAGTGAGTTTCATTTGTTCCATTTTTAAATGCTTTTGCAATATATATTTTTGGGACTGAGAATACATGCGCTGCTTTTATAAATGTTTTACGAAATAGACACAAGTAATCGAAACTACATTATATGGTTGAATGGATCGAAGCCGAATATGCCCCTTTTAGCCTGGTAATCTAAGAATTAGGGAACATCACTAATTTTGAGAATTAGTGCACCCCTAATTGACGCGAATCCTAAAGATAGATCTATTGGGCCTAACGAACCCCATCTAAAGTACCAGATGCTTTAGTACTTCGAATTCCTTTTTATCATGTCCGAAGGATTTCCCGGAATGATAGGGGATATTCTTATATGCATCTTGTTAATGTCGGTTACCAGGTGTTCAATCCATATGAATGATTTTGTCTCTATAAATGGGACGTATATTTATGAGAAATAAAAATGAAATTTTTGTGGTCTATTAAAATGATTGAAATGAATGATTATGATAAACTAATGAACTCACCAACCTTTTGGTTGACACTTTAAAGCATGTTTATTCTCAGGTGTTAAAGAAATCTTCCGCTGTGCATTTGCTCATCTTAGAGATATTACTTGGAGTCATTCATGGTATATTTTGAAAGACGTTGCATTTGATTCGTTGAGTTCATCAAGATTATTATTAAGTCAATTATAGTTGGATGTATTATGAAATGGTATGCATGCCATCAACTTTCATTGTAAAGAAAGTTTGTCTTTTAGAAACGAATGCAATGTTTGTAAAATGTATCATATAGAGGTCAAGTACCTCGCGATGTAATCATATGTTATTGTATTCGTTCTTATGGATTATGTTATTGTACCTTACTCCTTAATCGCTCTAAATCATCGTGAATGAATATCTTCATCACAATTTGATTCTGAAATTCTAAGATATCATCGTATCTTTCATTATAAATATCCTCCATATTTCTGAAGATATTCCCGTAATTACTCTTATCTGAAATCATTTACCTCTTCGCACTATCTGTGTTACATCATTAAAAAAAAACTATTTTAGTTTCTAAATTCTGAAACCTTCGAGTTTAAAATAAGAATGTTTTGAAGTAGTGTTGGGAACTGAAGCATGAGTTAGTATAATATAATGACGCTTGATCAACGTGATTATATTACAGTAAGTCATGCTGAGTTTCTAATTAAACATGATAATTCACAGATCATACCTTCATCATGTGTCATGTTACACGACTCTTATATTCTATCTAATCTCCAAATATATCGAGAGCATATCTTCCTAATAGTTCTATCTTTTCTCCTGAATTATGGTAATTTAACCAATCAAGATCGTGCTATTACAATTTCTCTCTTAGAACGTTAGTTATGTTCATTTCGAATTTCATATCTATGAATTCTGGACCATTATTCGCTTGACTTAAAGTCGGAAAGAGAAAGCAAAAGTATGGAACTCCAAAATATAAAGGAAAGGAAGAGGGTGGATTTATAGTGAAATATCCGGCAGGGCAATCGAGACAGATCGTCGCATTTAATCAAGAAGATCCTAATTTCCTTAATTACCGAAGAACCAAATCTTATTTCGAAGATATTCTTTAAATTCCTTGAATTTCCTTAAATTCCTTTAAAACTCTTTTATCAGCTCATATTCGTCAGGAAAACATTCTCATTGTTAGCCATGATGATCCCACTCAAATTTCGGGACGAAATTTCTTTAACGGGTAGGTACTGTGACGACCCGGAGATTTCCGACCAAATTTAAACTTAATCTTATTATGATTTTGACACGATAAGCAAAGACTGTAATGTTGAGTCTTAAAAAAATTTTTGAACTGTTTTTATTTCATTCATTTAAACTTTGACTGTTCTCGACGATTCACGAATAATTAATTGTAAATAGATATGTGTGTATATATATAAATAATAATTTGAAATATAATTTGAAGTATTATATGTTGTTGTTATTAAAATTTAATTATGTAAAATAAGATAAAAAAATAGGATATTATAATAAATATTATTTAAAATGTATCTATATATAAATAAAGTATATTAAAAATAAATATTAAATGATTTTAATACTCGTTTGATGTTCTGATTGATATTAAGCAAGTTAAATTCAAACTTATGTAATTTTAAAATAAACGGTGATACGAAAATGAGTTCTATAAATTTTAGGCTTATTAAAAATGTATTTAGGAACTATTTGTTAAGTTTTAACACTTTTTATATTTTACCCAAAATTGAGAGGGACAGTTGATGTAATTTTTATTTAATAGTTAATGATCGAAGTTTATACCATAATGACCAAAATAAATAAATATAGTTAATTTAAAAATATGAGATTTTTCTGAACACTTTTATCCGCCACTAATTTCGCACGATAAACAGTCGGTGAAAACTGTCGGTAGAAATTATTCGCTGCTACACGTTTCTCAAATGAATGTAATATATTATTAATATTATTATAATTAATTAATTTGATTCATGTGATTGAAATCACATATATAGGACATCCACTTGTTTTAATATTGCATCCGTGAATTAAAGGAAGACTTACTCAGCCAAATTGATATATCAGATGGATATTACTGTGCTAACTACTATGTTTCCATTTGATTCATCATTATCCACTGAGTATTATTATATTATACTTTATATTATTACGTTACATTCTATATCTATATTTACATAAGCATATAGACTAACATCAACCAACAAACTATCACCTACAACCTCTCAATATCTATTTCTATTACCTATTTCTATTTTTCTCTACATCAACCAAGAACACAAGCCATCACAACCACACTCGTATATACCGAGAGTCACCACCTTGCACCATTTTCTAAAACCATCACTTTCTTCAACAACCTCATCAAACCACGAAGACCTACATTAAGCTGCGATATTGCCACTGCTGTAATGATTTGAGAACACCAAACCAAGACCAATCACTGCTATCTTCCTGATTCAAACAACCATTATAAACTATCAAGAACCATCACCACCCGTCGAGTTTTTAATCACCATCTCTCTTGTTTTTACTTCTGTTTATCCTCAATCATCAAATAAACTTGCAAACGGGTACTTCTGTTTTCTATTGTGATCAACCACCAACAATACCATCAAACAACACCAACCCAATATTTCATGTTTTTCATTCAATAACCAATACCACAAATGATTAACTGTTGCTGTCACCATTTCTTTTCGATTACAACCACCTTCATCACCTTTTAAGCCATCACCAACATAGCTCAACTATGAACACCACCACTACATAACTGTTATACTGCGTAATGTTTTTCTGTCTGACTGATTGATCGAAACTCACCCAAGAAAAACCACTATAGCTGCTATATTCTGTTGCTACTTTGGTTCCTGTTTTTACAGCAAAACACACACACATACATGATGATGAAGACGAATAATAATAAATGATGAAGTGATTTATTTTTGCTCCCTTATTCCTGCTGCTCGATTGCAGCTGACCCAGCTATTGCACGCTTTTGGCTTTCTGTTTCATAATAGCAAACGAAACTTGGTGGTTTTCACAAATACAAAGACAGTGATCGACAAATGCTAATTTAAATAAACCCACTTGATTAAGCATGCACACTAGTTGCTTTTTGTTTTATTTCTAATTTCTAATTCTATTTAAACCGCAAACCAACCACCCCATGAGTCTGCTCCAACTATCCACTCTTGTTTCTGTCCAATCATAAACTATTGCAGCTGTGTGTTTTCATGGTATATAATAATGATAACAAGGATTAGTTGAGAGGATAAAGGCGTTTCCTTTCCCCTTGATGGATGAAAAATTATAAATAATAGAACCCCACTAACACCTCAGTTCGTTTTCTATTTTGGAACCTTATACTTGTTTGTGTATTGGGTCCTTATCATACTCTTGCTTTGCTAAAAAAAACCACCTGTAAGTCCCTACTACTATTATATATATATATATATATATATATATATATATATATATATATATATATATATATATATATATATATATATATATATATATATATATATATATATATATATTCGGTGTAGGTTAGGAAGAGTAGGGCCGTAATGACATGGTGATGTAAACATCAAAATTTTCGTTGCCTTATGCTTCTATAATTGGAGATCCTAAGTTGAACATATGACCGACACTATGCTATTTCTTTTGATTTTCGGGTCGTTCCTATATAAGCTAACTCATGACAATCATACGTATGTCACCATCATTAACGTGATCATGATCATCATCTTCTATATCATATCATGGTACACCATCTAATATCGAACATCATTATCATTTTAATCTAGTCGATATCTAATCTAGTCTCTATCATCATCCTCTACATAGAGCTCGGCCCAACAGTGTAAAAGAACACAACCCAACAATTAAATTATTTAAGCCTACTTAAAACCCCTAGTGACCCAATTGTTTAGATTCGTTTTTAAAACAAACCATAACCTTTATTTTATCGACAAGGTTAAAAGGACACCACCTAGATTATCCAGAAATGATAATTTAAAAATATCACACTTACACACTATCAATATATATTGGTTTACAATATTAATATGTTACAACAAAGTAAATCTCGAATGCAGTTTTAAACAATATTATACAAGCATGCTGACACCAAATCTTGTTCATATTTTAGCATGCAACAGCAGAAGCTCTTAATAATCACCTAAGAATAAACACGCTTTAAACGTCAACAGAAATGTTGGTGAGTTATAGGTTTAACCTGTATATTTATCAAATCGTAATAATAGACCACAAGATTTCATATTTCAATATACATCCCATATATAGAGATAAAAATCATTCATATGGTGAACACCTGGTAACTGACATTAACAAGATGCATATAAGAATATCCCCTATCATTCCGGGAAATCCTTCGGACATGATAAAAATGAATTCGAAGTACTAAAGCATCCGGTACTTTGGATGGGGTTCGTTAGGCCCAATAGATCTATCTTTAGGATTCGTGTCAACTAGTAGATCGGTTTACTAATTCTTAGGCTACCAAGCAAAAGGGGCATATTCGGCTTCGATCATTCACCCATATAATGTAGTTTTATTTACTTGTGTCTATATCGTAAAACATTTATAAAAACTGCATGTATTCTCATCCCAAAATATTAGATTTTAAAAGTGGGACAATAACTCACTTTCACAGATTTTTACTTCGTCGGGAAGTAAGACTTGGCCACTGGTCGATTCACGAACCTATAACAAATATGTACATATATATCAAAGTATGTTCAAAATATATTTACAACATTTTTATTACGTTTTAATGATTTCAGTTTATTAAGTCAGCTGTCCTTGTTAGTAACCTACAACTAGTTGTCCACAGTTAGATGTACAAAAATAAATCGATATATATTATCTTGAATCAATCCACGACCCAGTGTATACACGTCTCAGGCTAGATTACAACTCAAAGTATAAATATTTTTAGAATCAACCTCAACCCTGTATAGCTAACTCAAACATTACTGCATATAGAGTGTCTATGGTTGTTCCAAATAATATATATACATGGGTCGATATGATATGTAAAAACATTTGTATACGTGTCTATGGTATCCCAAGATTACATAATATATTAGAATATATGTATTATACAATATAAGTTAGCTAGGATATGATTAATATAGATTTGTTACCAATTTTCACGTAGCTACAACAAGCAAAATTATCCAATCTTGTTTTACCGATAACTTCTTCGTTTTAAATCCGTTTTGAGTGATTCAAGTTGCTATGGTTTCATATTGAACTTAAGTTTATTAATCTAAATAGAAAAAGTTTTAGTTTATAGTCAGAAATACAGATTACAAGTCGTTTTTGTAAAGGTAGTCATTTCATTCGAAAGAACGACGTCTAGATGACCATTTTGGAAAACATACTTTCACTTTGAGTTTAACCATGATTTTTGGATATAATTTCATGTTCATAATAAAAATAATTTTCCCAGAAGAACAACTTTTAAATCAAATAGTTTTTAATTAACTAACCCAAAACAGCCCGCGATGTTACTACGACGGCGTATATCCGGTTTTACGGTGTTTTTCGTGTTTTCAGGCTTTAAATCATTAAGTTAGCATATCATATAGATATAGAACATGTGTTTAGTTGATTTTAAAAGTCAAGTTAGAAGGATTAACTTTTATTTGCGAACAAGTTTAGAATTAACTAAACTATGTTCTAGTGATTACAAGTTTAAACCTTCTAATAAGATAGTTTTATATATATGATTCGAATGATGTTATGAACATCATTACTACCTCAAGTTTTGTGGATAAAACTACTGGAAATGAGAAAAATATATCTAGCTTCAAAGGATCCTTGGATGGCTTGAGAGTTCTTGAAGCAAAATCATGACACGAAAACAAGTTCAAGTAAGATTTCCACTCGAAATAAGATTGTTATAGTTATAGAAATTGAATCAAAGTTTGAGTATGAGTATTACCTTGAATTATAAAGATATCTTACTGTAAATAAGAAAGATTTCTTGAGATTGGATGATCACTTGAAATGGATTTGCAAGATTTAAAGTAAGCTAGCAAACTTGGAAGTGTTGTTGGTGTGTTCTTGAGTAGTTGTTTTTGTATATTGATCTAGGTTACCTAGATTGAGCTAGATTATGAAGGAAATGATGAAGAACACTTAGAACACTAAGATAGTACTTGAGAGAGAGTAATTTGATGCATAAAAATGGAAATCAAAGTGTGTTTGTGGTAGGTGTAATGAGGCGTGAATATGGAGTCAAATATAGGCTCCATTACTTTGTTGTTTTATTAGATATTTTATGCTAGTTGCCAAATAATGGTTCCCACATATGTTAGGTGACTTATAAGGGCTGCTAAGAGCTGATCATTAGAGTGTATATATCAATAGTAAATACATTTAGAAGCTGGGTATTGTACGAGTACGAATACGGGTGCATATGAGTAGAATTGTTGATGAAAATGAACGAGGATGTAATTGTAAGCATTTTTGTTAAGTAGAAGTACTTTGATAAGTGTCTTGAAGTCTTTCAAAAGTGTATGAATACATATTAAAACATATTTTATATATTTATTTCTATTGTTTTACATATTTAATAAAAATATAATATCATGTATCTTATTTTACATATTTATTTCTATTGTTTATTTTATATTTTATATTTTCAAATTATTATATATATAATTACATTTATATATACATATATATATATATACATATTTTATTAACATCAATTGTTCGTGAATCGTCGGGATTAGTCAAGGTCAAATGTATATATGAACACAGTTCAAAGTTTTTGAGACTCCAATATTACAAACTTTGCTTATCGTGTCGGAATCATATAAAGATTAAGTTTAAATTTGGTCGGAAATTTCCGGGTCGTCACAGTACCTACCCGTTAAAGAAATTTGGTCGATCGTGGTTGTCATGGCTAATAATAAAAGATGTTTTCATGATGAATATAAGTTGACAAATAGGTTTTTATCATTATTGATTAATATAGATAAAACGATTCGATTATGTGAAGCGTACGAGTGAAGCTGTCACAAAAGAGTGAAATGAGAAATAAAGATTCATCTTGACTTTTGATGTAGTCACTGTTGAATTCCGGAATTCAAGGGATTTAAAGAAAATCTTTGAAATCTATAAGATATGATTCTTCGGGATTTAAGGAAATTAAGATCCTCTTTGGTTAAATGCGATAATTTGTTTCGATTGCTCTGTCTGATATTCCACTATAAATCCATTCTCTTCGTTTCCTTTATATTTTGGAGTTCCATCCTTTTGTTTTCTCTTTCCGACTTTAAGTCAAGCGAAAAATGGTCCATAATTTGTAGACATGAATTTCGGTATGAACATAGTTGATGTTCTAAGAAGGGTATTATAATGGCACGATCTTGATTTGTCAAATTACCAGAATATCCAGAAAATAAAACTATCAAGATGATATGTTCTTTTTATGTTTATAGATTAGATAGAATGTAAGAGTCGTGTAACATGGCACATGATGACGTTATGATCTGTGAATCATCACGTTCCATTAGAAACTCAGCATGACTTACTATAATATAATCACGTTGATCAAGTGTCATTATATTATACTAACTCATGCATCAGTTCCCAACACTACTTCAATAACATTCATAATTTAAACTCGAAGGATTTTAAAATTTAGAAACTAAAATAGTTTCCTTTATGATGTAACGCAGATAGCGCGAAGAGATAATTGATTTCAGATAAGAATAGTTATGAAAATATCTTCAGAAATATCGAGGATATTTATAATGAAAGATACGATGATATTTGGAATTTCTAATATCGAAGGATGATGAAGAAGATTTATCCGTAAGGGTTTAGATTCAGAATCAAGGTGTTCGCTAAAGATTCATCAGATACAGAATCATCAGGATTCTTTATGTACAAGTTTGGTCCTTGTATTTGTCCTTGGTCTCCTTCATGGTTAGCTCAATCCGTTTTTCAGTACCAAATTTTCTTTTGAGCTTTTCCAACGTATCTTTCTTTATCATCAAACTTTTGACTGTTAAAGTCATTTACAGTTTTTGCTGCTTCATTCAACTTTTCTATAATTCAGAGAATTGTTTCGCAGACTGGTGCTTCTTCAGATTTGAAGTACATAATTCCAGGGAATAAACGTTATATGTTTATGTATAACTGTTGACATAGAAACGCTGCGAAATTCGAAGTTAATGATTGATGATTCCAGGCATATGGCATGGTAATTATTGTTACAAGATGTAGATAAGTACAAGATAGGGTTTTCAATGAATATATAGTGAATCTTCGGAGAGACTTACGCCAGAGAATACTGAAGTTGTTGGTACGTTTTTACTGCTAATGTGGTGGAATATAAACAGTTCTCAGGTAACGATGATGAAGGGGAACTTATATATCAAGGTTATAATTAGGTTGTTTCGAACAAAAAGTCAAAGTTGACTTGCTGGAGCTGTGACAAAATTGGGTCATTTGAAAAAGAATTGCAATGTTATTTTCGGTAATAACAATGCCAAAGGAGCTAGCACAGATACGTGTTAAACGTTTACTCATGTTTCAAGTGTTTTCAGGTGCATAACTGTATGCATTAATCTTTTCTTCCGTAGATGAAGTGCGGTTGGTTCATCCTCTCCATTGAGGTATTTTCAAGAATCATGAAAGGTTTGAACGCAGATTGTAATCGTCAAGATACAAATGAGGGTTAAGATGAAATCAAGTGGCAAACTTGAAGAAATGTTTAGTTTCATATGTTATAATCAATATTTTAATTCATTTTAATTGTCCAATGTTATTAGTCCACAGTTAACAGTTCAATAATTCATATATAGTTTAATATATAATATTCGAATTTATTAATACGTATCGTGACCGGTGTATATGTCTCAGACTCGATCACAACTCAAATTATATATATTATTTGAGAATCAACCTCAACCCTGTATAGCTAACTCAAGCATTACTGCATATAAAGTGTCTATGGTTATTCCAAATAATATATATAGATACGTCGATATGATATGTCAAAACCTTGTATACGTGTCCCGATATTTAAAGTGCGTAAAATAAATAACAGAAATTAAATGACGATAATTAAAATTGCGAGAATTAAAATTGCGATAAATAAATTGTGAAAAATAAATGTAATATAGAATTAATAGTTAGCTAGGAACAGTTAGCTAGGATTTTGTCAGCGTGGATTCTTATCAAACTTTCTCGTAGTTAATTTGTTTGTTTCTAACAAATTTTATTTTGTCCAATATTTTCTTCATTATGCCACTTGTTGGATTCTGATAAGTCAAAATTCAAATATGAAATTGAATAAAAATGGTTATTTTATAGTGAACGGATTCGTATATCTGTAGATGTAAGTAGGATAGTAAATGACTGTTGAATCAGATTCGAAAAATGTACAGTGTAACTTATTAATGTGAAATCTAAATATTCCTCGGGTATTACCTACCCGTTAAAATATTTTCACCATTAACAGTTTGTACAAAAGAACTTTTTATAACAATCCTTATGAAAATATATATACATATATATTTTCTTCAGATGTAATCATAGATTTAATGAGTAGATATAATATTAACTCATTTGATTTACCATTAGAACTAGAATACATAATCTCTAAAACATTAGAGATTACATAATCATCATGAAGAACAAAGATAAATGATGTAGAACGATACGTAGAACGATGATTATGCTCGAGGTACAGAATGAGATATTGAGGTGTGTGATGTTGAAACTTGGGTTGTTAGTGGTACTGGTATTGATGTTGGTGGTACTGTTGGTGCCGGTGATGTTGTTGAAGCTGGTACGTTTTGCACCATGTTTTCCAAATTAATTACTGGAGCGCGAAGTTCGTTGACTTCTTCTATTTTTCCGGGAAGATTGGCGGTCGGAACGAGTGGATGAATAAGGTTTATAATTGTGGATAGAATATAATCGTGTCCAGATACTCTGGAAATGAGAGAGAAAATGGTGTTTCGAACAGGTTCGCCGGTAAGTGCTTCAGGTTCTTCACCAAGATGTGAATTTGGTTGGTGGAAGGGATCGCCTTCTTCGCGTCTCCATTGATTAAGTCGACTACGACCTGTCAGATAAATTGGGGATGGCTGATTGGTTGATTTATTCTGGTGACGCTGCTTCCAGAGCTTAGGTGAACATCCATGTCGGAATAGCTGTCGGATTCCGAAAAACTTGAACTAGTGGCGAGTTCCATTTCGTACGATTGAGTAAAGGGTTTTTCGGTATGAAATGATTTTTGGCTATTGAATGGTATTCTAATTACATAGAATACTTATATATAGCATAAAAATTTCACAGATTACAGAGAAAATTTCGAAAGCTGTCAGGCAAAGGTAACAATAACAGATATGCTAAGATACGATTTTATCTATACACTATCTATGTAATTGAGGCAGTAATATGTGTCTAGACTTTAGGGATGATAAGCAAGTAATTTTTGACACGAAATGATAAGCAAAACTTTTGACATGCAGACACGGTCGAAGTCCAGACCCACTAATGCATCTAAACAACTATCATTTAGACACACTAATACAAGACCTGGTTCGCTAAGACCACCGCTCTGATACCAACTCTAATGCCCCGTTCATATCGATTATAAACGATTCACAATAGTTGATTACATCACGAGGCACTTGACCTCTATATGATACATTTTACAAATATTGCATTCGTTTTTAAAAGACAAACTTTCATTACATCGAAAGTTGACGGCATGCATACCATTTCATAATATATCCAACTATAATTAACTTAATAATAATCTTGATAAAATCAACGACTTGAATGCAACGTCTTTTGAAATATGTCATGAATGACTCCAAGTAATATCTTTAAATAAGCAAATGCACAACGGAAGATTTCTTTCATACCTGAGAATAAACATGCTTTAAAGTGTCAACCAAAAGGTTGGTGAGTTCATTAGTTTATCATAACAATCATTTTCATCATTTTAATAGACCACAAGGTTTTCATTTTCAGTTCTCATAAATATACGTCCCATGCATAGAGACAAAAATCATTTATATGGATTGAACACCTGGTAACCGACATTAACAAGATGCATATAAGAATATTCCCTATCATTTCGGGAAATCCTTCGGACATGATAAAACAACATCGAAGTACTAAAGCATCCGGTACTTTGAATGGGGTTTGTTAGGCCCAATAGATTTATCTTTAGGATTCGGGTCAATTAGGGGTGCACTAATTCTCAAAATTAGTGATGTTCCCTAATTCTTAGGCTACCAAACAAAAATGGGCATATTCGGCTTCGATCATTCAACCATATAATATAGTTTCGATTACTTGTGTCTATTTCGTAAAACATTTATAAAAGCGCATGTATTCTCAGTCCTAAAAATATAATTGCAAAAGCATTTAAAAAGGGAGTAATGAAACTCACAATACTGTATTTTGTAGTAAAAATACATATGACGAAACTGAACAATGCAGGGTTGGCCTCGGATTCACGAACCTATATCATTTGTATATATATTAATACACATAATCGTAGTCAAATAAGTTTATCTATTTTATTATTAATAATCATACTTGTTATATTATGTGTTATATAAATACATTTAATATATTTACATTATATATTTTATATCACTAATATTCATTATAACATATTGATAATTCTAAATTATATTAAGGTTTATGTATAAATAACAATATATATATATATATATATATATATATATATATATATATATATATATATATATATATATATATATATATTAATTAATATATTTTATATATATAGCTTAGTTAATATCATTTAAAAAAATAGTGGTATGTGATATTAATATTATTATAATGTATTTTTATAAAAATAACTATTCGTAATAATACTAACATGATATAAGAATGATACTACTAATGACAGTAATAATAATAACAATAATAGTGTAAATTTTAATAATGATTAAGATAATAACTTTAATAATTTTTGATAAAAATGATAGTTTTTAATATAAATAATAGTTTTAATAAAAATAATAAATTTGATAATTTTTAAATATAATGTTACTTTACTTTAATTATATAAGGATAATAATAATAACAGTATTAGTAATAATAAATTTTAGCATAAACTTTTTGTTAAATTTGTAACCTATATCTATAGTTTCTATCACTTAAAGTTATAACCATTTTCATAATAATAATAATAATAATAATAATAATAATAATAATAATAATAATAATAACCTCGTTTGTAACTATATTCATAATAAAAATTAGTAAATGATAATCTTTCTAATGGTACATATATTAGTGGTAATAATAATAATAATACTAATTATAGTAACAATATTAATAACAACTGATAGTGGTAATAATAATAATGTTAATATTCATATTACTTAATAATGCTAATGATAATAATACTAATACCTAAAAATAATACTAACAATGATAATAATAGTAAAAATAATATCAATTATAACTATAACAATATTGATTTACATTAATAATAATAATAATGATATTAATGATGATGATAATAATAATAATAATAATAATAATAATAATAATAATAATAATAATAATAATAATAATAATAATAATAATAATAAAAATAAGAAGTTACAACCTTTGAAGAAAGCTCAATAAAAAGAACGCCACCGTCGGGACTCGAACCCGAGACCACTCGCTTACACACAAACCCCCTTAACCACTCCCTCTGTCTCGCTTTTCTGATTCAATACTGAACCATATTTATATAAACCGTATGACCTTCTTTACATTCCTTTCTCCTTCCTCATAACTGTGATCGACCAGGAGATCAAACCCAACCTTAAACTACAGTTTGATTTATCTTTGAAACATAATCAGATACGACTGGATTTGAAATTAACAGACTCAAATAATATAAAAAATTAAACAGATAACATAAGCTGTTACTGTCGAAAAAGAAAAAAAATTTGTTTAAACTCAAATCTTAATTTAAATTTCTAGGCACTTACAGGTTATAGTTACAACATGAAAAAGATTGTATATCACTCATAGAAACTTTATCAACCATAAATTGACCCAAAATTATCAATACGATTACTAATTTTCCTATGAACACAAAGTTGACTTTTTAGAAAAATTACCTTTGACTCACAAATTCGAACACGATATAACGAATTGAGGTTTGAGATTTTGCAGATAGCTCAAATGAGTGATTCCTAACACTTCTGCAATTATAGATTTTGTATTTGATTCAAAATTAAAGCTTTTTGTAAAAAAAGACTCAAGAACAGAGGAAATGGGTGAGTTTTTAGTATTTCTCTTTTAATTTCGAAATTCAGTTGTGGAGTAGCTGTATATAATGATAATAATCGAATAATTGGAGATAGTACATGTGACATAATCGCTTTTTGTTTCGTATTGACAATTGAGTTCGGATTTTTTTAACTCGAGCAGGCCGGAGGTACAACAGATAAGTAAAAAATTAAACAGATATCTAATTCCAAATCTGATTTTTTGTACGCTTTGTGATTTAAGATCGATTTCTAACTAATTGCGACATTTACAAAAATTGAACACAGTGTTGATAGATAAGCATAACAGATGCGTACTTTTTTTTTAATAAGTTATATAATTAATATTGATAATTTTATAAACATATTTTTAATTATAATAATACTGATTAATAATAATTACATTAATAATAATAATAATATTGCTAAAGATACTAATAATGATAAAAATAATAATACTCATATTATTAATGTTGATAAAAATAAAAAGTGTTATTTTCTAATAACTAAAATTTTGATAATGATAAGAGTTTATAATAATAATAATTCTTAATAACAGTATCTAATAACAAATAACAATAGTACTGATTTTAATGCTAATATATATTAATAATAATGAGTGTAATAATAATAACATGACAATTATAACTTGTAATTCTATATATATATATTTGTATATATATTTATATATATACACTGTATTTAAATATATCTGTTTATATATATATATATATATATATATATATATATATATATATATATATATATATATATATATATATATATATATCTGTATACATATATGTATTTAGTCTCATTAGTTATTAAATATAACTATAACAATAATACTTCTTAATATTATAAATAATAATAATAAAAATTTATAATAATGTAATGGTAATAATATTTATATTATTGATAATAATAATAATATCTATAAGTTTTATAACAATAATATTATTAATGATAATATTATAATAATTTAAATTTATCACACTTCATATCTATATATATTACCACTAATACTTCTTATAGTAATGAAAGTAATATTATTGTTGTATAAAATTTTAATGTAATAATATTACATGTTATCGTTTATAATTTATATTATGTAATAACTTATATTGGATAGTAATTTATATATATATATATATATATATATATATATATATATATATATATATATATATATATAATATTAATAAAAATATAATATCATGTATCTTATTTTACATATTTATTTCTATTGTTTATTTTATATTTTCAAATTATTATATATAAAATTACATTTATATATACATATATATATATATATATATATATATATACATATTTTATTAACATCAATTGTTCGTGAATCGTCGGGATTAGTCAAGGTCAAATGTATATATGAACACAGTTCAAAGTTTTTGAGACTCCAATATTACAGACTTTGCTTATCGTGTCGGAATCATATAAAGATTAAGTTTAAATTTGGTCGGAAATTTCCGGGTCGTCATAGTACCTACCCGTTAAAGAAATTTCGTCCCGAAATTTGATCGTGGTTGTCATGGCTAATAATAAAAGATGTTTTCATGATGAATATAAGTTGAAAAATAGGGTTTTATCATTATTGATTAATATAGATAAAACGATTCGATTATGTGAAGCGTACGAGTGAAGCTGTCACAAAAGAGTGAAATGAAAAATAAAGATTCATCTTGACTTTTGATGTAGTCACTGTTGAATTCCGGAATTCAAGGGATTTAAAGAAAATCTTTGAAATCTATAAGATATGATTCTTCAGGAGTTAAGGAAATTAAGATCCTCTTTGGTTAAATGCGATAATTTGTTTCGATTGCTCTGTCGGATATTCCACTATAAATCCACCTCCTTCGTTTCCTTTATATTCTGGAGTTCCAACCTTTTGTTTTCCTCTTCCCGACTTTAATTCAGGCGAATAATGATCCTGAATTCATGAGTATGAAGCTTCGAATGAATATGACTAATGTTCTAAGAAAGAAAATGTAATAGCACGATCTTGATTGGTTAAATTACCAGAATTTAGGAGAAGAGATAGAACTATCAAGAAATTATGTTCTTGGTATGTTTTATTGATTAGATAGAATGTAAGAGTCGTGTAACATGGCACCTGATGGCGTTAAGGTCTGTGAATCATCAAGTTTCATTAGAAACTCAGTATAACTTACTGTAATATAATCACGTTGATCAAGTGTCATTATATTATATTAACTCATGCATCAGTTCCCATCACTACTTCAAAATCATTCATATTTTAAACTCGGAGGTTTCAGAATTTAGAACTAACACAGTTTTCTTTTATGATATAACACAGATAGAGCGGAGAGATAATTAATATCAGACGAGAATATTTATGAAGATATCTTCAGAAATATTGAGGATATTTATAATGAGAGATACCATGATATCTAATAATTTTAGAACCAAAGTGTGATGAAGAAATTTATTCATAATGATTTGGAATGATTAGTGAGTAAGGTAATCGACAAAGATTTCATCAGCTTTTTTTCAAAATTCAGAAAACTTGATTCATAGGCTGAAGCGCTTTTCAGAAATTCAGAATTGAAGTTTCGTAAATCCAGGAGATAGAAGTTATATATATATATATATATATATATATATATATATATATATATATATATATATATAATTGTTGTCGTAGAATCACTGAGAAATTCGAGATTATCAATTGATGCTTCCCGGTAATAGGTATGGTAATTATCGTTACAGGATGCCGATGAGTTCATGATAAGACTCCAACAGATAAATATAGTGATTTATCAGAGAGATTTAAGTCAAGGAGCAACGAGGTTGCTGGTACGTCTGCTGGTAATATGGTGAAATATAAAAGGTTCCCCAGCAACAATAATAATAATGGCAAACGTATATATCGAAGTCGTAATAAGGTTGATTCGAGTGAAAAGTCGAAGTTGACTTGCTGGAGCTGTGACAAAATTGGCTAATTGGGAAAGGAATTGTACGGGTATTTTCGGTAATAACAATGCCAAAGGAGCTAGCACATATACGTGTTAAACGTTTAATCAGATTTCGAGTGTTTTCAGGTGCATAACTATATGCATCAATCTTTTCTCCCGTAGATGAAGTGCGGTTGGTTCATCCTCTCGATTGAGGTGTTTTCAAGAATCATGAAAGGTTTGAACGCATATTGTATTTGTCAAGATACGAATGAGGTTTAAGATGAAATCAAGTGGCAAACTTGAAGAATTGTTTAGTTTCATATGTTATAATCAATATTTTAATTCATTTTAATTGTCCAATCTTGGTAGTCCACAGTTAGCAGTCCACAGTTACTAACTCAATAATTCAAATATAGTTTATAATATTCGAATTAATTAATACGTATCGTGACCCGTGTACATGTCTCAGACTCGATCACAACTCAAAGTATATATATTATTATAGAATCAACCTCAACCCTGTATAGCTAACTCGATCATTACTGCATATAGAGTGTCTATGGTTATTCCAAATAATATATATAGATGCGTCGATATGATATGTTAAAACCTTGTATACGTGTCCCGATATTTAAAGTGCGTAAAATAAATAACAAAAATTAAATGATGATAAATAAAATTGCGAGAATTAAAATTGCGATAATTAAATTGCGATAAATAAATGTAATAAGGAATTAACAGTTAGCTAGGATTTTGTTAGCGTGGTTTCTTAACAGAATTTCTTATAGTTAATTTGTTTGTTTCTAACAAATTTTTATTTTTTCCAATGTTTTTCTTCATTATGCCACTTGTTAGATTCTGATAAGTCAATATCCGAATATGAAATTGTATGAAAATGGTTATTCTGTGGTGAACGGATACGTATATCGGTGGTTGTAAATAGGATAGTAAATGACTGTTGAATCAGATTTGAAGAATGTACAGTGTAACTTATTAATGTGAAATCTAAATATTTCTCGTGTAATACCTACCCGTTAAAATATTTTCACCATTAACAGTTTGTACAAAAGAATTTTTAATTACAATCTTTATAAAAAAATATATATACATATATATTTTCTTCAGATGTAATCATGGATTTAATGAGTCAATATGATATTAAACTCATTTGATTTACCGTTAGAACAAGAATATATATGATCTCTAAAACATTAGAGATTACATAATCGCCATGTCGAATTAAGATAAATAATGTAGAACGATTCGTAGAATGATGATTATACTCGAGGTACAGAATGAGATGTTGAGGCATGTGATGTTGAAGCTTGGGTTGTTGATGGTATTGGTATTGATATTGGTGCCGGTGATGTTGCTAAAGCTGATACGTTTTGCACCATATTCTCCAAAAATCATTACTCAGGCGCGAAGCTCGTTGACTTCTTCGATTACTCCGGGATGATTGTCGGTAAGAACGAACGAATGAATAAGGTTTAGAATTGTGGATAGAATATAATCGTGGCGAGATATTCGGGAAATGAGGGTGAAAATGGTGTTTCGGACTGGTTCGCTGTCACGACCCTACTTTTTCCGTTATCTTTTCCGTTAATTATTTAACGGCCGTTAACTGTTAGTGTGCCACGTCATTTCTATGACCTATATTATTATTTTTATAATATATATATATATATATTAATTAATATGTGTTATGTGAATATTTGTATTCATATTTTAATTTATACGTTTCTACATCTCGCGGATTTCCATCCGGCGAATCTTTTCGGTTTTCAAACCAACGGATGCGTTTTCGGGATTTTTAAATTCTAAATATTTTAAATATTATATTTTAAGATCATATTATTATATAGTGTATTTATATTTATTTTTCGTCGCGCGTTTGTTATATCTCCGGATCTTTAATCGCGTAAGTGCGTTTTCGCGTTTTGGGCTTCGTTCGGGCTTTCGGGCCACAAGGATTATACATTCAAGTGAGATGGACCAAGTGGGGCCCACCCCACTCCCTTTTTCGGCCGAATCCATGGGGTATGCCCCTTTCTTTCCTTTTTTTATTAATTACTTTTCACTTCATAATATATTTTTTTCCTAAAACCTAATTTTAGCAAAGTGCTCTCCTCCCTCCCCTCTTCTCTTGGCCGTAACCCACCACACCCATC
Organism: Rutidosis leptorrhynchoides; assembly: GCF_046630445.1. Lineage (NCBI taxonomy): Eukaryota > Viridiplantae > Streptophyta > Magnoliopsida > Asterales > Asteraceae > Rutidosis > Rutidosis leptorrhynchoides. Next base: position 129,744,129 of record NC_092335.1, read on the forward strand.
ATCATCATCATCTTGCTTCAACATATAGCTTGGATCAAGGAGTGATTAGTACCAACGCGTTCCTCTCGTTCTTCTCTACGCGATTACATAGATCGTTTCTCGATTAGGGTATAAACCCTAACCCTAGAATTTTCAAATTTTCATTTATTTACTGTATTTTGATGATTATTTAGTAGTATGATGTTTGTGGATTATTGTAATGGTGTTTGTATGCATAGACGTACTCATAATCACATGTTTTCGTTTTGTTAAATTCTGGACAGCAGCTATTTCGTGTATTCTGGGTTTGTGACTGAGATAAATGTTAAAATAAAGTATGTAAATGAGTTCCTCTCATCAAGACATTAATTTTAGACTCCGGATTCATGTCGTTTCGATTCCCGGAGCCCTAGTTATGATCAAATTACTATTTTGTTAAAATTGAAATGTGGATTGACATGAAACAGGTTTTTTCCGACTTTGTGACCATCCTTGATGTCCTTAGGGTGTGTTAGTGTGTTAGGACTGATGGTGGGACGAACTTTCATGTTCGGGTCACTAAATCCGAGCCACGGTTCACCCGTTACGACTAAAACACGGGTTTGAGTAAATTGAAGGTCCAAGTGGTGTCATGGCTGATTACCATGACTTGTGGACTATTCTTGGTGTGTTCTTAAGTGCACCTTTGTGTTGGGTGGTTTGAATAGGAGGAGATGCATATAAGGCTCGCCAGAAATCGACACCCGGGGCTCAAGATACAACCCGATGAACTTTTGAATTAAAACTTATGATTAATTTTAAAACTTATGATAAAAATAATGAAACTCATTATTAATTAATTTCTTATGGTAAAAGAAGTAATTATTATTATTTAAAACTTATGATATAAGTATTTATTATATCATTTAATTATTATTTATGATTTAATTAGCCTTTTAATTTAACTTATGATTTATAACACTTTTATTATTAATGGAAAATACTTATGATAAGTATTAAATTTATTTTATAAGAATATTATTATAAGACTTATAATAAAGATTAAATAATTATTTAATTATTATAAGACTTAATTATTATTTAATTCTGATTTAATTATTAAATACTTATGATTTAATAATTATATTTAGAAACTTATGATATGATTAATAATTTATTATTAATTAATAATACTTATGATATGATTTAAAATTTATTATTAATTAATAATATTTATATTATGACTAATATTTAATTAATTAATTAACTACCTATGTTATATTAATTATATCATTTCAACTTATATTAACTTTAATAATTCATTTTATTTAATTAAACTTATGTTATGACATAATTATACACTTTTAACTTTAATAAACATTATAACTTATGTTATTATTATAACTTACACTTTTTAAATTAATGTTGACTATGTTTGACCAAGGTTGACTTTTGAGTTGACTTTCGGTTGACTTTGACTTTCAGTTGACTTTTGTTGACTTTCTAAATAAGGAAACTTTCCTAACTTAAAAACTTTCTAAAAATAAAACTTTCTAAATTTGGAAACATTCCAAAAATAGAAACTTTCCAAAAATAGAAACTTTCCAAAAATAGAAACTTTCTAAAAATAAAAAGTATGTGTCCGTACGCTGTTCCAGTCAAACCGATGCTTGCCGAGTATTGTTCTATGTCTACTTGCAACATGTACAATAGCTATCATACTAAGACTTGACCTAAGTTAGTTATTTATATCGACCTGCTTTATTTATTGGTCGGCGTTGTGATCATTCCTGATCACTTTACTCTATTTGCTGTTCGCTTGTTTGTGTGGTTTCTTCAGTTGCTTTTAAGGTGAGTTATAGTCCCGTTTTTACATACTTTTCAAAGTATATTTTTGGGATGTGATTACATGCATTTTCATTTACGTTTAGACACAAGTAACAGTTAAATTTAATTATTCATTGTGAGTTGGACAAAAATATTCCCTAGTCTGGTAACTGTAATCATTGGTTTCTACCGGTGAACGCGAATTCTACGGATAGATCTATCGGGTTTGACAACCCCATTTCGAGCTAGTCGCGCTAGCAATTTACAATCGGAATGTTTAGTACTTCGTAATTTGTTGTAGATACACTGTCCAAGTGTATATTTTTATTGTGTTTGGCAAGGGTAAATAAAGGGTTAAGTGGTTACCAGGTGGCTCATTGATAATGGAATAATGTTTAATGTTTTCTAACATTTTAAATCTTGTGGTCTAAAGTTTATTTGTTTATTTAAACCTATAATTCACTCAACCTTTGTGTTGACAGTTTACTTGCATGTTTTCACAGGTACTTGAGTTTTGTGATGCTTCCGCTGTGTTTAGAAGAGTCTGCATGCATTTGGGCAGATTTTATGAAACATTTTATAAAACTTAAGCTTGCATTCTATTTTTGGATAATTTAAACTTGTGAGTTTGTTGACAAGGTTTTGTGTCAACTTTTGTTTTATTACTATGGTTGGTTATTTAAAACTACATATTTTGATTTGTTTCCTTTTTGGGAAACTTTTGAGATAAAAGAATGCAACTTTGTTTATTTAATTCATTTAAGTCCGATCAAGCTGTGGGACCAACTGACGGATCCGTTAAGTGTTTTGACGGGGTCGTCACATGTGGTATCAGAGCATTGATTGTAGGGAACTAGGCGGTCTTAATGTGGTCAACTCGTGGTTTTTAGGGTGCATTAGAGTCTAGTCTACAGCCCGACCTTTTTGCTATAGCATTAACATGCATTTCATTTCGTATAAGTTATATTATTAGCTTTTATATCTTTTTGGTATGTGGTTTGCGATTTTGCTATTTGCAGATGTCGACTTCGAGCGATAACTCCGTTACTGCTCCTACTCCACCGTCTCCTGCTAGACGTCGTGCTAATCAACCAGAGATCGATGATCATGTTCATTACTATTTTTCTACCATTACTCATATGAACCGGGCTTATAATTAGGTGACACGTATTAACGCCCTTAGTGATTGTTTGCGCACTTTGCCACATAATGAAGTTATGGACGAGATCCGTGCCGACATGGGTAACTTTATCACTTTCAAGCATAGGGTTGAGGATGCGAACCGTAAGCGTGATCGAGAAGTTAAGGCTAAGTTCGAGGCTCTCGAGAGCACTGTTCGTGGGTTGAAGGAAGAGTCGGATATTGTGAAAGGGAAGTTGCGTAAGTATGAGGATCCTGCCGAGACTCATGCTGGACCAGCTTATCACACCCGCTCTAAGTGAATGTGATGTGATTATTCATATTGATTATCTATTTCATCAGACTTAATGTCCTTTTTATACATACATTTTGGGTTATGTACGGCGTTTTGCCGAGGATTTTATTAAGATTTTGTTATGGGATATTTTTTTCATTATGTATGGATGGTTATTTTTATGACATCTATTATCATTATCATGTTTTATTTCTGATGTTGTGGCTCTTGGCATGTTATATTATGCGTAATATATGTTCATGTATGTTAGGTGCTATGTATGTTGTATGATGTTATCATAAAATATGTATGCATGTGATGGTTATTTCTATAACAATCATAACTGTCATGTTATTACTCATAGTGTTAGTTGACTAATATCTTAATGGTTAGTCTTTTCGTGTTTTGATCTATTCCTTTATGACACTAGTATTATTCTTGGTACTAACGATGTGTTATTCTATTTTGAAGATCATGCCTCCAAGAGAGTCCACTGAAGCGCGTATGCAACGCCTGATCAATGAAGGAATTGCTGCTGCTATGGCAGCAAATGCTAATGTTAACGCCAATGTGAACAACAACGTGGGATGCTCCCACAAAACTTTTATGGCTGGTCGACCCCAAGAATTCAGTGGTACGGAAAGACCAATAGGGCTTACTCGCTGGTTCGAGAAAATCGAATCTATTTTCAGGGTCAGTCGGGTCCGTGAAGAAGACAAAGTTAGTTTCGCTAGTTGCACTCTCAAGGATAGTGCCTTGACATGGTGGAACAATCTGGTTAGTAGTTTGGGGAACGATGTAGCTTATGGTTTGGCCTGGAATGATTTTAAGGAAAGATTGATCACCCGTTATAGACCTCGGGGTGAGCTTAAGAAGCTAGAGGTTGAGCTCAAGAATTTGAAAATGCATGGCACCGAGTTAGATGCCCTATGACCGAAGGTTTTTCGAGTTAACTTTGCTGTGTCCTAGGGTTTATGCGGATGAGGACCGCAAAATTGAGGCTTACATTGATGGTTTGTCCGAGAAGATTGAACACGGGGTTGAGTCTAGTGAACCCCATACTATTGAGGCGGCTATGTCTATGGCCCACAAACTTAATGACAAGGTGTTGAGAAGAAGCAAGACTACAGTTGCTGAAACTAGTGAGGAGGTTGTCAAGAAGGCTGATAATGGGAAACGAAAGTGGGACAACAACCGCAATCAAAACCAAAATTAGCAGAAGAAACAGGATACCTCAGGTGCTAACAACAGAAATCAGCGTGTGTGTCCTCGTTGCTATAAAGCTCATGATGGTTACTGCACAATTACTTGTAAGAGGTGCTCCAAGCAAGGGCACATTGCTAAAGATTGTACAGTGCTTTTGCCGGGTTCTGCTACTCCCGCGGCTGGTGGTAATAATACTGTTGGTAATAGAGGTGGTAACGGTAATGGTAATGGGAAACTAAATAATGGAAGTAATCAAAGGGTTTGTTATGAGTGTGGGAAGCCGGGGCATTTCCGAGATGCTTGTCCCAACAAGAAGACTGCTGAAACTGCACGCGGCCGAGCGTTCAACATTAATGCTAAAGATGCGGAGGAAGATCCTAAGCTTGTTACTGGTACGTTCTCAGTCAACGATTTATCAGTTTATGTACTATTTGATTCAGGGGCTGATTTAAGTTTCGTGTCGAGTAAATTAAGTCCGAGAATCAAAACGCCGTTAACTCCCTTAGACAATACTTATGTTGTTGAAGTAGCTAATGGTAAAGAACTTACTGCTAAGACTGTACATCGTAAATGTAACATTAATCTGGGTGGTAGGGATTTTGAGATAGATTTGATATCGATTGAACTTGGTAGTTTTGATATTGTTATTGGTATGGATTGGTTATCTGCGAACTGTGCTGAGATCGTGTGTTATGATAAGGCTATTCGTATTACTGATGTAATTGGAGAGCCACTGATGGTCTTTGGAGATAAGAAATGCACACAGTTAAATCTTATTAGCTGTATGAAAGTTCGTAAACATCTCCGCAAAGGCTGTCATGCTATTCTTGCTCATGTTGTTAATCCTAGTAGGGAAGTGAAGAATGTTGATGACGTTCACATTGTTAGGGATTTTCCCGAGGTGTTTCCCGATGACTTACCTGGCCTTTCGCCGCAACACGCGGAAGAATTTCAAATTGATCTTGTTCCCAGCGCTGCTCCTGTCGCACGTGCTCCTTATCGTCTTGCGCCTTCCGAACTTCAAGAATTGTCGAGTCAACTTCGTGAGTTGTTAGACAAAGGTTTTATTAGTCCTAGTTCGTCCCCTTGGGGAGCTCCCGTTCTGTTTGTTAAGAAGAAATATGGTTCTTTTCGTTTATGCATTGATTATCGTGAACTGAATAAGCTCACTGTTAAAAATCGTTATCCTCTTCCGAGAATTGATGATCTGTTCGATCAGCTTCAGGGTTCTTCTGTTTATTCAAAAATTGATCTTCGTTCTGGCTATCATCAGATACGTGTTAAAGAATCTGATGTTTCAAAAATTGCTTTTCGCACCCGTTACGGTCACTTTGAATTTCTTGTTATGCCGTTCGGATTGACAAATGCACCTGCTGTGTTCATGGACCTCATGAACCGTGTGTGTAGACCCTATCTGGACAAGTTCGTTATTGTTTTCATCGACGACATCCTTATCTATTCTAAGAGTGATGAAGATCACGAAGAACACTTGAGGTTAGTGCTTGATTTGTTAAAGAAAGAAGAGTTGTACGCTAAGTTCTCTAAGTGTGCTTTTTGGTTAAGAGAAGTTCAGTTCCTTGGTCATATTGTTAGTAAACAGGGAATACAAGTTGATCCTGCTAAAATTGAGGCGATTGAGAAGTGGGAAACCCCGAAAACTCCTACTCAGATTCGTCAGTTCTTAGGGTTGGCAGGTTACTATCGAAGGTTCATTCAGGATTTCTCTCGTATTGCGAAACCTCTGACTGCTTTAACGCATAAGGGGAAGAAGTATGAGTGGAAGGATGAACAAGAGAATGCTTTTCAGATTCTGAAGAAGAAATTGACTACCGCTCCAATTTTGTCACTACCGGAGGGAAATGACGATTTTGTGGTTTATTGTGATGCATCGCGACAAGGCTATGGTTGCGTTTTGATGCAACGAAAGAAGGTTATTGCGTATGCGTCACGACAGTTGAAGATTCACGAACAGAACTATACAACTCATGATTTAGAGTTGGGGGCTGTTGTTTTTGCGCTTAAAATTTGGAGACACTATCTTTATGGTGTTAAGAGTACTGTGTACACCGATCACAAGAGTCTTCAACATATCCTCGATCAGAAACAGTTGAACATGAGACAACGAAGATGGATTGAGACGTTGAATGATTATAATTGTGACCTTTTGTATCACCCGGGTAAGGCCAATGTTGTGGCTGATGCATTGAGTCGTAAAGAAAGGACTGAACCTCGCAGGGTTAGGGCCTTGAATATGACAGTTAGATCAAACCTCGCAAGGCAGATTCTTGAGGCACAACAAGAAGCCTTAAAGGAGGAGAATTTCGTGAAGGAGAATGTAGAAAAGGTAGCTAAGAAGTTTGAAGTACGAGCTGATGGTACTAGGTATTTTGCGGGACGTCTTTGGGTTCCGAAATTTGGAGGTCTTCGACAACTTGTTTTGGATGAGGCTCATAAGTCTAGAAACTCTATTCATCCTGGTTCAGGAAAGATGTATCAGGATCTTAAGGAGCTGTATTGGTGGCATAATTTGAAAGGTGATGTGGCTACGTATGTGGATAAGTGTTTGACCTGTGCTAAGGTCAAAGCTGAACATCAAAAACCGTCTGGACTTTTGGTGCAACCAGAAATTCCCGAGTGGAAGTGGGAAGGTATACTATGGATTTTATTACTAACTTACCAAGAGTTTCGGGTGGCTATGATGCGATTTGGGTGATTGTAGATCGACTCACTAAGTCGGCTCACTTTTTGCCGATTAGGGAAACGGATTCGATGGAGAAACTCACCCGTTTGTATTTGAAAGAGATTGTTTCTAGGCATGGTGTTCCTGTTTCCATTATTTCCGACCGAGACAGTCGATTTGTGTCGAGGTTTTGGCGATCTTTACAGGAAGCCTTGGGTACTAGGTTGGATATGAGCACCGCTTATCATCCTCAAACGGATGGTCAAAGTGAAAGGACCATTCAGACATTAGAAGATATGTTGCGAGCGTGCGTCATTGATTTTGGAAATGGGTGGGATAAATATTTGCCACTACCTGAGTTTTCTTATAACAACAGTTACCACGTAAGTATTAAAGTCGCACCGTTTGAAGCTTTGTACGGTAGGAAATGTAGGTCTCCTATTTGTTGGAATGAGGTTGGGGATGCTCAACTTACAGGTCCAGAGATTATCCACGAGACTACTGAGAAGATTGTACAAATTAAAGAAAGGTTGAGAACTGCTAGAAGTTGGCAAAAGAGTTATGCCGATAAGGGAAGGAAAGATGTTGAATTTCAAGTTGGTGATCGTGTTATGTTAAAGGTTTCGCCTTGGAAGGGCGTAATCCGTTTTGGTAAATGAGGGAAGTTAAGTCCTCGTTTCGTGGGACCTTTTGAGATCATTGAAAGAGTTGGACCGGTGGCTTATCGTTTGAAATTGCCACAAGAACTCAGTGCTGTTCACGATATTTTTCCATATTTCGAATTTAAAGAAGTGCTTGGCTGAATTTGATCAGACTATTCCTTTGGAGGAACTTCAAGTTGATAAGCAATTGCATTTTATTGAGGAGCCTTTTGAAATCATGGACCGAGAGGTTAAGACTCTTAAACAGAGCAGAATTCCTATTGTTCGGGTCAGATGGAACGCTAGACGCGGTCCCGAGTTCACTTGGGAGCGTGAAGACCAGATGAAGCAGAAATACCCGCATTTGTTCTCAGATGCCGAGTCAACCCCTGCGCCTGCTTAAATTTCGGGACGAAATTTCCGTAACGGGAAGGTACTGTCACGACCCTACTTTTTCCGTTAATTATTTAACGGCCGTTAACTGTTAGTGTGCCACGTCATTTCTATGACCTATATTATTATTTTTATAATATATATATATATATATATATATATATATATATATATATATATATATATATATATATTATGTGAATATTTGTATTCATATTTTAATTTATACGTTTCTACGTCTCGCGGATTTTCATCCGGCGAATCTTTTCGGTTTTCAAACCAACGGACGCGTTTTCGGGATTTTTAAATCCTAAATATTTTAAATATGATATTTTAAGATCATATTATTATATAGTGTATTTATATTTATTTTTCGTCGCGCGTTTGTTATCTCTCCGGATCTTTAATCGCGTAAGTGCGTTTTCGCGTTTCGGGCTTCGTTCGGGCTTTCGGGCCACAAGGATTATACATTCAAGTGAGATGGACCAAGTGGGGCCCACCCCACTCCCTTTTTAGGCCGAATCCATGGGGTATACCCCTTGCTTTCCTTTTTTTGTTAATTACTTTTCACTTCATAATATTTTTTTTCCTAAAACCTAATTTTAGCAAAGTGCTCTCCTCCATCCCCTCTTCTCTTGGCCGTAACCCACCACACCCATCATCATCATCATCATCTTGCTTCAACATATAGCTTGGATCAAGGAGTGATTAGTACCAACGCGTTCCTCTCGTTCTTCTCTACGCGATTACATAGATCGTTTCTCGATTAGGGTATAAACCCTAACCCTAGAATTTTCAATTTTTCATTTATTTACTGTATTTTTATGATTATTTAGTAGTATGATGTTTGTGGATTATTGTAATGGTGTTTGTATGCATAGATGTACTCATAATCACATGTTTTCGGTTTGTTAAATTCTGGACAGCAGCTATTTCGTGTATTCTGGGTTTGTGACTGAGATAAATGTTAAAATAAAGTATGTAAATGAGTTCCTCTCATCAAGACATTAATTTTAGACTCCAGATTCATGTCGTTTCGATTCCCGGAGCCCTAGTTATGATCAAATTACTATTTTGTTAAAATTGAAATGTGGATTGACATGAAACAGTTTTTGTCCGACTTTGTGACCATCCTTGATGTCTCTAGGGTGTGTTAGTGTGTTAGGACTGATGGTGGGACGAACTTTCATGTTCGGGTCACCTAAATCCTAACCACGGTTCACCCGTTACGACTAAAACACGGTTTTGAGTAAATTGAAGGTCCAAGTGGTGTCATGGCTGATTACCATGACTTGTGGACTGTTCTTGGTGTGTTCTTGAGTGCACCTTTGTGTCGGGTGGTTTGAATAGGCGGAGATGCATATAAGGCTCGCCAGAAATCGACACCCGGGGCTCAAGATACAACCCGATGAACTTTTGAATTAAAACTTATGATTAATTCTAAAACTTATGATAAAAATAATGAAACTCGTTATTAATTAATTTCTTATGGTAAAAGAAGTAATTATGATTATTTAAGACTTATGATAGAAATATTTATTATATCATTTAATTATTATTTATGATTTAATTAACCTTTTAATTTAACTTATGATTTATAACACTTTTATTATTAATGGAAAATACTTATGATAAGTATTAAATTTATTTTATAAGAATATTATTATAAGACTTATAATAAAGATTAAATAATTATTTAATTATTATAAGATTTAATTATTATTTAATTATGATTTAATTATTAAATACTTATGATTTAATAATTATATTTATAAACTTATGATATGATTAATAATTCATTATTAATTAATAATACTTATGATATGATTTAAAATTTATTATTAATTAATAATATTTATATTATGACTAATATTTAATTAATTAATTAACTACTTATGTTATATTAATTATATCATTTCAACTTATATTAACTTTAATAATTCATTTTATTTAATTAAACTTATGTTATGACATAATTATACACTTTTAACTTTAATAAACATTATAACTTATGTTATTATTATAACTTACACTTTTCAAATTAATGTTGACTATGTTTGACCAATGTTGACTTTTGAGTTGACTTTCGGTTGACTTTGACTTTCAGTTGACTTTTGTTGACTTTCTAAATAAGGAAACTTTCCTAACTTAAAAACTTTCTAAAAATAGAACTTTCTAAATTTGAAAACTTTCCAAAAATAGAAACTTTCCAAAAATAGAAACTTTCTAAAAATAGAAAGTATGTGTCCGTACGCTGTTCCAGTCAAACCGATGCTTGCCGAGTATTGTTCTATGTCTACTTGCAACATGTACAATAGCTATCATACTAAGACTTGACCTAAGTTAGTTATTTATATCGACCTGCTTTATTTATAGGTCAGCGTTGTGATCATTCCTGATCACTTTACTCTATTTGCTGTTCGCTTGTTTGTGTGGTTTCTTCAGTTGCTTTTAAGGTGAGTTATAGTCCCGTTTTTACATACTTTTCAAAGTATATTTTTAGGATGTGATTACATGCATTTTCATTTACGTTTAGACACAAGTAACAGTTAAATTTAATTATTCATTGTGAGTTGGACAAAAATATTCCCTAGTCTGGTAACTGTAATCATTGGTTTCTACCGGTGAATGCGAATCCTACGGATAGATCTATTGGGTTTGACAACTCCATTTTGAGCTAGTCGCGCTAGCAATTTACAATCGGAATGTTTAGTACTTCGTAATTTGTTGTAGATACACTGTCCAAGTGTATATTTTTATTGTGTTTGGCAAGGGTAAATAAAGGGTTAAGTGGTTACCAGGTGGCTCATTGATAATAGAATAATGTTTAATGTTTTCTAACATTTTAAATCTTGTGGTCTAAAGTTTATTTGTTTATTTAAACCTATAATTCACTCAACCTTTGTGTTGACAGTTTACTTGCATGTTTTCACAGGTACTTGAGTTTTGTGATGCTTACGCTGTATTTAGAAGAGTCTGCATGCATTTGGGCAGATTTTATGAAACATTTTATGAAACTTAAGCTTGCATTCTATTTTTGGATAATTTAAACTTTGTGAGTTTGTTGGCAAGGTTTTGTGTCAACTTTTGGTTTATTACTATGGTTGGTTGTTTAAAACTACATATTTTGGTTTGTTTCCTTTTTGGGAAACTTTTGAGATAAAAGAATACAACTTTGTTTATTTAATTCATTTAAGTTCGATCAAGCTGTGGGACCAACTGACGGATCCGTTAAGTGTTTTGACGGGGTCGTCACATTCGCCGGTAAGTGCTTCAGGTTCATCGTCAAGAGGTGAATTCGGTTAATGGAAAGGATCTCCTTCTGCTTGTCTCTAATGATTAAGTAGACTACGAACCCATCAGATGAATTGGGGATGGATGACTGGTTGAATCTTTCTGGTGACGCTGCTTTCGGAGCTTAGGGTGAACATCCATGTCGGAATAACTGTCGGAACCCGAGGAATTTGAACTAGTAACGAGTTCCATTTCGTACTTTCGAATAAAGGATTTTTCAATATGAAATGATTTCCGGCTATTGGATGATATTCTAATTACATAGAATATCTATATAGAGCAAAAGATTTCATAGATTACAGAGGAATTTACGGCATATGTCAGGCAACTCTACAGTAACAGATGCACTAAGATATGAATTATCAGATACGCTAAGATATGAATTTTGTCTATACACTATTCATGCAATCAATGCAGTAAGATGTGTTTAGACTAAGAGTGATAAGCAAGTGATTCCCTAAGAATGATAAGCAGATAATTTTCTAAGAATGATAAGCAGATACTTTTCGACACGAAATGATAAGCAAAACTTTTGACATGCAGACACGGTCGAAGTCCAGACTCACTAATGCATCTAAACAACTATCAGTTAGACACACTAATGCAAGACCTGGTTCGCTAAGACCACCGCTCTGATACCAACTGAAATGCCCCATTCATATCGATTATAAACGATTCACAATAGTTGATTACATCGCGAGGTACTTGACCTCTATATGATACATTTTACAAACATTGCATTCGTTTTTAAAAGACAAACTTTCATTACATCGAAATTTAACGGAATGCATACCATTTCATAACATATCCAACTATAATATACATAATAATAATCTTGATAAACTCAACGACTCGAATGCAACGTCTTTTGAAATATGTCATGAATGACTCCAAGTAATATCTTTAAATGAGCAAATGCACATCGGAAGATTTCTTTCATACCTGAGAATAAACATGCTTTAAAGTGTCAACTAAAAGGTTGGTGAGTTCATTAGTTTATCATAACAATCATTTCCATCATTTTAATAGACCACAAGGTTTCATTATCAGTTCTCATAAATATACGTCCCATGCATAGAGACAAAAATCATTTATATGGATTGAACACCTGGTAACCGACATTAACAAGATGCATATAAGAATATCTCCTATCATTCTGGGAAATCCTTCGGACATGATAAAATAACATCGAAGTACTAAAGCATCCGGTACTTTAGATGGGGTTTGTTAGGCCCAATAGATCTATCTTTAGGATTCGCGTCAATTAGGGGTGCACTAATTCTCAAAATTAGTGATGTTCCCTAATTCTTATGCTACCAAGCAAAAAGGGGCATATTCGACTTCGATCATTCAACCATATAATGTAGTTTCGATTACTTGTGTCTATTTCGTAAAACATTTATAAAAGCGCATGTATTCTCAGTCCCAAAAATATATATTGCAAAAGCATTTAAAAAGGGAGTAATGAAACTCACAATACTGTATTTTGTAGTAAAAATACATATGACGAAACTGAACAATGCAAGGTTGGCCTCGGATTCACGAACCTATATCATTTGTATATATATTAAATCACATAATCGTAGTCAAATAAGTTTATCTATTTTATTATTAATAATCATACTTGTTATATTATGTGTTATATAAATACATTTAATATATTTACATTATATATTTTATATCACTAATATTCATTATAACATATTGATAATTCTAAATTATATTAAGGTTTATGTATAAATAACAAAAAAATATATATATTTATATATTAATTGATATATTTTATATATATAGCTTAGTTAATATCATTTAAAAAAATATAGTGATATGTGATATTAATATTTTTATAATGTATTTTTATAAAAATAACTATTCGTAATAATACTAACATGATAAGAATGATAACACTAATGACAGTAATAATAATAATAATAACAATAATAGTGTAAATTTTAATAATGATCAAAATAATAACTTTACTGCTTTTCAAAAATAAAATAAAATAATAACTTTACTAATTTTTGATAAAAATGATAGTTTTAATAAAAATAATAAATTTGATAATTTTTAAATATAATGTTACTTTACTTTAATTATATAAGGATAATAATAATAACAGTATTAGTAATAATAAGGTTTAGCATAAACTTCTTGTTAAATTTGTAACCTATATCTATAGTTTCTATCATTTAAAGTTATAACCATTTTCATAATAATAATAATAATAATAATAATAATAATAATAATAATAATAATAATAATAATAATAATAATAATAATAATAATAATAATAATCTCGTTTGTAACTATATTCATAATAAAAATTAGTAAATGATAATCTTTCTCATGGTACATATATTAGTGGTAATAATAATAATAATACTAATTATAGTAACAATATTAATAACAACTGATAGTGGTAATAATAATAATGTTAATATTCATATTACTTAATAATGCTAATGATAATAATGCTAATACCTAAAAATAATACTAACAATGATAATAATAGTAATAATAATATCAATTATAACTATAACAATATTAATTTACATTAATAATAATAATAATAATAATGATAATAATAATAATAATAATAATAATAATAATAATAATAATAATAATAATAATAATAATAATAATAATAATAATAATAATAATAAAAACAAGAAGTTACAACCTTTGAAGAAAGCTCAATAAAAAGAACGCCACCGCCGGGACTCGAACCCGAGACCACTCGCTTACACACAAACCCCCTTAACCACTCCCTCTGTCTCGCTTTTATGATTCAATACTGAACCATATTTATATAAACCTTATGACCTGCTTTACATTCCTTTCTCCTTCCTCATAACTGTGATCGACCAGGAAATCAAACCCAACCTTAAACTACAGTTTGATTTATCTTCTAAACATAATCAGATACGACTGGATTTGAAATTAACAGACTCAAATAATAAAAAAAATTAAACAGATAACAGAAGCTGTTACTGTCAAAAAAGAAAAAAATTTTGTTTAAACTCTAATCTTAATTTAAATTTCTAGGCACTTACAGGTTATAGTTACAACATGAAAAAGATTGTATATCACTCATAGAAACTTTATCAACCATCAATTGACTCAAAATTATCAATACGATTACTAATTTTCCTATGAACACAAAGTTGACTTTTTAGAAAAATTACCTTTGACTCACAAATTCGAACACGATATAACGAATTGAGGTTTGAGATTTTGCAGATAGTTCAAATGAGTGATTCCTAACGCTTCTGCAATTATAGATTTTGCATTTGATTCAAAATTAAAGCTTTTTGTAAAAAAAAGACTCAAGAACAGAGGAAACGGGTGAGTTTTTAGTATTTCTCTTTTAATTTTGAAATTCAGTTGTGGAGTAGCTGTATATAATGATAATAATCGAATAATTGGAGATAGTACAAGTGACATAATCGCTTTTTGTTTCGTATTGATAATTGAGTTCGGATTTTTTTAACTCGAGCAGGCAGGAGGTACAACAGATAAGTAAAAAATTAAACAGATATCTAATTCTAAATCTGATTTTTGTACGCTTTGTGATTTGAGATTGATTTCTAACTAATTCCGACATTTACGAAAATTGAACACAGTGTTGATAGATAAGCATAACAGATGCGTACCTTTTATTATTATTATTTATTATTATTATTATTATTATTATTATTATTATTAATATCATTATTATTATTATTAATGTAAATTAATATTGTTATAGTTATAATTGATATTATTATTACTATTATTATCATTGTTAGTATTATTTTTAGGTATTAGTATTATTATCATTAGCATTATTAAGTAATATGAATATTAACATTATTATTATTACCACTATCAGTTGTTATTAATATTGTTACTATAATTAGTATTATTATTATTATTACCACTAATATATATACCATGAGAAAGGTTATCATTTACTAATTTTTATTATGAATATAGTTACAAACAAGATTATTATTATTATTATTATTATTATTATTATTATTATTATTATTATTATTATTATTATTATTATTATTATTATTATTATTATTATTATGAAAATGGTTATAACTTTAAGTGATAGAAACTATAGATATAGGTTACAAATTTAACTAGAAGTTTATGCTAAAACTTATTATTACTAATACTGTTATTATTATTATCCTTATATAATTAAAGTAAAGTAACATTATATTTAAAAATTATCAAATTTATTATTTTTATTAAAACTATCATTTTTATCAAAAATTAGTAAAGTTATTATCTTAATCATTATTAAAATTTACACTATTATTGTTATTATTATTACTGTCATTAGTGTTATCATTCTTATCATGTTAGTATTATTACGAATAGTTATTTTTATAAAAATACATTATAATAATATTAATATCACATATCACTATATTTTTTTAAATGATATTAACTAAGCTATATATATAAAATATATCAATTAATATATAAATATATATATATTTTTTTTTTGTTATTTATACATTAACCTTAATATAATTTAGAATTATCAATATGTTATAATGAATATTAGTGATATAAAATATATAATGTAATTATATTAAATGTATTTATATAACACATAATATAACAAGTATGATTATTAATAATAAAATAGATAAACTTATTTGACTACGATTATGTGTATTAATATATATACAAATGATATAGGTTCGTGAATCCGAGGCCAACCCTGCATTGTTCAGTTTCGTCATATGTATTTTTATTACAAAATACAGTATTGTGAGTTTCATTACTCCCTTTTTAAATGCTTTTGCAATATATTTTTGGGACTGAGAATACATGCGCTTTTATAAATGTTTTACGAAATAGACACAAGTAATCGAAACTACATTATATGGTTAAATGATCGAATCCGAATATGTCCCTTTTTGCTTGGTAGCCTAAGAATTAGGGAACATCACTAATTTTGAGAATTAGTGCACCCCTAATTGACACGAATCCTAAAGATAAATCTATTGTGCCTAACAAACCCCATCCAAAGTACCGGATGCTTTAGTATTTCGATGTTGTTTTATCATGTCCGAAGGATTTCCTGGAATGATAGAGGATATTCTTATATGCAACTTGTCAATGTCTGTTACCAGGTGTTCAATCCATATAAATGATTTTTGTCTCTATGCATGGGACATATATTTATGAGAACTGAAAATGAAAACCTTGTGGTCTATTAAAATGATGGAAATGATTGTTATGATAAACTAATGAACTCACCAACCTTTTAGTTGACGCTTTAAAGCATGTTTATTCTCAGGTATGAAAGAAATCTTTCGCTGTGCATTTGCTCATTTAAAGATATTACTTGGAGTCATTCATGACATATTTCAAAAGACGTTGCATTCGAGT
This sequence comes from Rutidosis leptorrhynchoides, assembly GCF_046630445.1. Lineage (NCBI taxonomy): Eukaryota > Viridiplantae > Streptophyta > Magnoliopsida > Asterales > Asteraceae > Rutidosis > Rutidosis leptorrhynchoides. Next base: position 129,760,939 of record NC_092335.1, read on the forward strand.
CGTTGAGTTTATCAAGATTATTATTAAGTCAATTAGAGTTGGATATATTATGAAATGGTATGCATACCGTCAACTTTTGATGTAATGAAAGTTTGTCTTTTAAAAACGAATGCAATGTTTGTAAAATTCGATTATCATATACGGACCGCGAGGGGTAAGAGCCAATGCTTTGTCACAGGTAATACTGTGAGAACCCCCTATACGATTAAGCCGACGACACAGATTAAAAAATTCCACAAGAAATCGTGTAGGATGCTCCTACAAAGAATTCACTGCCTGCAAACCTTTGGAATTTGATAGAATCGAAGGACCAATTGGATTGAAATAGTGGATCGAGAAAGTCGAATCGGTGTTTGCCATAAGTAAGTGTACTGAAGAGGACAAAGTGAAGTTCGCTACGCATACCTTCATAGGTACTGCGTTAACGTGGTGGAACACCTATCTTGAACAGGTAGGATAAAATGCTATTTACGCACTACCGTGGTCGGCATTCAATCAATTGATGAACGAGCAGTACCGTCCTAGAAACGAAGTCAATAAGCTCAAGGTAGAGCTTAGAGAGTTACGAACACAAGGGTTCGACATTACCCAATATGAACGACGATTCACAGAGTTGTACCTATTGTGTTCGAGAACGTTCGAAGATGAAGAAGAGAAGATCGACGCGTTTATAAAAGGGTTACCAGTAATGATTCAAGAAGATGTAAGTTCACACGAGCCCGGTTCCATACAAAAGGCCAGTCGAATGGCTCATAAACTCATAAATCAGATTGAGGGAAGAATTAAAGAGCAGGCGACCGAAGAAGCCAACACGAAACAACTCAAGAGGAAGTGGGAGGAAAACGGTGACAAGAATCACCAGTACAACAACAATAACAATTACAACCACAATCGCAACAACTATCCCAACAACCGCAACAACAATCGCAACAATAACCTCAATCCTAACAATAACTACAACAAACGTCTCAACAACAACAACAACTACAACAACCATTTCAATAACAATAACAATCCCAACAACAACCTCAATAACAACAACGGTAACAAAAACCAAAATCAGCCATGTCATAGGTGTGAAGAAAATCACCCGGGGTTTTGCACGAGATTTTGCAACAGGTGTAAAAGAAATGGTCATAGCGCGACAAAGTGTGAGTTCTACGGACCAAGGTTTTACAGAACTAAAGGAACAAATAATGTCGGAACAAGTAATGACGGAACGAATAGTGTCGGAGCAAGTAATAGCAACGCTGTTTGTTATAAATATGGAAAACCAGGCCAAATTATTAGAAATTGTCCGAAACAAGGGAATACTAATGGGCAGGGCCGCGGAAGAGTTTTCAATATTAATGCGGCAGAAGCACAGGAAGACCCGGAGCTTGTTACGGGTACGTTTCTTATTGACGATAAATCTGCTTATGTTTTATTTGATTCGGGTGAGGATAGAAGCTATATGAGTAGATATTTTTGTACTAAATTAAGTTGCCCATTGACGCCTTTGGATAGTAAATTTTTACTCGAATTAGCAAACGGTAAATTAATTTCAGCAGATAATATATGTCGGGATAGAGAAATTAAACTGGGGGATGAAACGTTTAAAATTGATTTAATACCAGTCGAGTTAGGGAGTTTTGATGTAATAATTGGCATGGACTGGTTGAAAAAGGTGAGAGCAGAGGTCGTTTGCTACAAAAATGCGATTCGCATTATGCGTGAAAAAGGAAAACCTTTAATGGTGTACGGAGAAAAGAACAACGCGAAATTAAATCTTATTAGTAGTTTGAAGGTGCAAAAACTAATAAGAAAAGGTTGTTACGTCATTCTAGCACACATCGAGGAAGTTAAACCAAAAGAAAAGAACATCAGTGATGTTCCCGTCGCAAAAGAATTTCCCGATGTATTTTCGAAAGAATTACCGGGATTACCCCCACATCGATTCGTTGAATTTCAAATAGACCTTGTACAAGGAGCTGCACCAATAGCTCGTGCTCCATACAGACTCGTACCCGGTGAAATGAAAGAATTACAAAGTCAGTTACAGGAACTTTTAGAGCGTGGTTTTATTCGACCAAGCACATCACCTTGGGGAGCTCCTATTTTGTTTGTCAAGAAGAAGGATGGTACATTTAAGTTGTGTATCGACTACCGAGAGTTGAACAAACTTACCATCAAGAACCGTTACCCACTACCGAGAATCGACGACTTATTTGATCAACTACAAGGCTCGTCGGTTTATTCAAAGAATGATTTAGGTTCTGGGTATCATCAAATGCGGGTGAAGGAGGATGATATTCCAAAGACTTCTTTTAGGATGCGTTACGGTCATTACGAGTTTATGGTTATGCCGTTTGGGTTGACTAACGCACCAGCTTTGTTCATGGACCTCATGAATCGAGTGTGTGGACCATACCTTGACAAGTTTGTCATTGTTTTCATCGATGACATACTTATTTACTCAAAAAATGACCAAGAGCATGAAGAACATTTGAGAAAAGTGCTAGAGTTGTTAAGGAAAGAAAAACTGTATGCTAAGTTTTCAAAGTGTGCATTTTGGTTAGAAGAAGTTCAATTTCTCGGATACATAGTGAACAAAGAAGGTATTCAAGTAGATCCAGCAAAGATTGAAACCGTTGAAAAGTGGGAAACCCCGAAAACTCCGAAACACATACGCCAATTTTTAGGGCAAGCTGGTTATTACAGGAGATTCATCCAAGATTTTTCCAAAATAGCAAAACCCTTGACTGAATTAACGCATAAAGGGAAGAAATTTGAATGGAAGGATGAACAAGAGAAAGCGTTTCAATTGTTAAATAAAAAGTTAACTACGGCACCTATATTGTCATTACCTGAATTGAATGATGATTTTGTGATATATTGTGACGCCTCAAAGCAAGGTCTTGGTTGTGTATTAATGCAACGAATGAAAGTAATTGCTTATGCATTTAGACAATTGAAGATTCACGAGCAGAATTATACGACGCATGATTTGGAATTAGGCGCGGTTGTTTTTGCATTAAAGACTTGGAGGCACTACTTATATGGGGTCAAAAGTATTATATATACCGACCACAAAAGTCTTCAACACATATTTAATCAGAAACAACTGAACATGAGGTAGCGCAGTTGGATTGAATTGTTGAATGATTACGACTTTGAGATTAGTTACCACCCGAGGAAGGAAAATGTGGTAGCCGACACCTTAAGCAGAAAGGACAGAGAACCCATTCGAATAAAAGCTATGAATATAATGATTCACACTAACCTTACTATCAAATAAAAGAGGTGCAACAAAGAGTTTTAAAAGAGGGAAACTTAAAGGATGAAATACCCAAAGGATCGGAGAAGCATCTTAACATTCGGGAAGATGGAACCCGGTATAGGGCTGAAAGAATTTAGGTACCAAAATTTGGAGATATGAGAGAAATGGTACTTAGAGAAGCTTATAAAACCAGATACTCAATACATCCTGGAACGGGAAAGATGTACAAGGATCTCAAGAAACATTTTTGGTGGCCGGGTATGAAAGCCGATGTTGCTAAATAAGTAGGAGAATGTTTGACGTGTTCTAAGGTCAAAGCTGAGCATCAGAAACCATCAGGTCTACTTCAATAACCCGAAATCCCAGAATGGAAATGGGAAAACATTACCATGGATTTCATCACTAAATTGCCAAGGACTGCAAGTGGTTTTGATAATATTTGGGTAATAGTTGATCGTCTCACCAAATCAGCACACTTCCTGCCAATAAGAGAAGATGACAATATGGATAAGTTAGCACGACTGTATTTGAAGGAAGTCGTCTCCAGACATGGAATACCAATCTCTATTATCTCTGATCGGGATGGCAGATTTATTTCAAGATTCTGGCAGACATTACATCAAGCATTAGGAACTCGTCTAGACATGAGTACTGCCTATCATCCACAAACTGATGGGTAGAGCGAAAGGACGATACAAATGCTTGAAGACATTCTACTAGCATGTGTTATTGATTTCGGAAACATTTGGGATCGACACCTTCCATTAGCAGAATTTTCCTACAACAACAGCTACCATTCAAGAATTGAGATGGCGCCGTTTGAAGCACTTTATGGTAGAAAGTGCAGGTCTTCGATTTGTTGAAGTGAAGTGGGGGATAGACAGATTACAGGTCCGGAGATAATACAAGAAACTACCGAGAAGATCATCCAAATTCAACAACGGTTGAAAACCGCCCAAAGTCAACAAAAGAGCTACGCTGACATTAAAAGAAAGGATATAGAATTCGAAATTGGAGAGATGGTCATGCTTAAAGTTGCACCTTGGAAAGGTGTTGTTCGATTTGGTAAATGAGGGAAATTAAATCCAAGGTATATTGGACCATTCAAGATTATTGATCGTGTCGGACCAGTAGCTTACCGACTTGAGTTACCTCAACAACTCGCGGCTGTACATAACACTTTCCACGTCTCGAATTTAAAGAAATGTTTTGCTAAAGAAGATCTCACTATTCCATTAGACAAAATCCAAATCAACGTAAAACTTCAATTCATCAAAGAACCCGTCGAAATAATGGATCGTGAGGTTAAAAGATTTAAGCAAAACAAGATACCAATTGTTAAGGTTCGATGGAATGCACGTAGAGGACCCGAGTTCACCTGGGAACGAGAAGATCAGATGAAGAAGAAATACCCACACTTATTTCCAGAAGATACGTCAACACCTCCAACTGCTTAAAATTTTGGGACGAAATTTCTTTAACGGGTAGGTACTGTAGTGACCCGAACTCTTCCATGTTTATATATATTAAATGAAATTGTTATTTACATGATTAAGTGTTTCCAACATGTTAAGCAATCAAACTTGTTAAGACTTGATTAATTGAAATAAGTTTCATATAGACAATTCACCACCCAAGTTGACCGGTGATTCACGAACGTTAAAACTTGTAAAAACTATATGAGGACATATATATATATATGGATATATATATATATATATATATTTATATATATAGTTAACATGATATTATGATAAGTAAGTATCTCATTAGGTATTTTAACAATGAGTTATATACATAAAAATGAGACTATTGAATTAAGAAACTCGAAAACGATATATATAACGATTATCGTTATAACAACGCCTTAATAAATACATATGAATCATATTAAGATATTGATACACTATGTTTAATCATGATAAATGATAAGTAAACATGTCATTAAGTGTATTAACAATGAATTACATATGTAAAAACAAGACTTCTAACTTAATGATTTCGAAACGAGACATATATGTAACGATTATCGTTGTAACAACATTTAACTATATATATCATACTAAGATATATTAATATATCATAATATCATGATAATGTAATAATTTAACATCTCATTATATATAATAAATAATGGGTTAACAACATTTAACAAGATCATTAACTTAAAGGTTTCAAAACAACACTTACATGTAACGACTAACGATGACTTAACGACTCAGTTAAAATGTATATACATGTAGTGTTTTAATATTTATTCATACACTTTTGAAAGACTTCAAGACACTTATCAAAGTACTTCTAATTAACAAAAATGCTTACAAATACATCCTCGTTCATTTTCATCAACAATTCTACTCATATGCACCCGTATTCATACTCGTACAATACCCAGCTTCTAAATGTATTTACTATTGGTATATACACTCCAATGATCAGCTCTTAGCAGCTCTTGTGAGTCACCTATCACATTTGGGAACCATTATTTGGCAACTAGCATGAAATATCTAACAAAACAACAAAGTAATGGAGCCTATATTTGACTCCATATTCACGCCTCATTACACCTACCACAAACACACTTTGATTTCCATTTTTATGCATCAAATTACTCTCTCTCTCTCTCAATTAATCTCTTAGTGTTCTAAGTGTTCTTCATCATTTCCTTCATAATCTAGCTCAATCTAGGTAACCTAGATCAACATACAAAAACAACTACTCAAGAACACACCAACAACACTTCCAAGTTTGCTAGCTTACTTTCAATCTTGCAAATCCATTTTAAGTGATCATCCAATCTCAAGAAATCTTTCTTATTTACAGTAAGATATCTTTCTAATTCAAGGTAATACTCATACTCAAACTTTGATTCAATTTCTATAACTATAACAATCTTATTTCGAGTGGAAATCTTACTTGAACTTGTTTTCGTGTCATGATTTTGCTTCAAGAACTCTCAAGCCATCCAAGGATCCTTTGAAGCTAGATCTATTTTTCTCATTTCCAGTAGGTTTATCCACAAAACTTGAGGTAGTAATGATGTTCATAACATCATTCGAATCATATATATAAAACTATCTTATTCGAAGGTTTAAACTTGTAATCACTAGAACATAGTTTAGTTAATTCTAAACTTGTTCGCAAAAAAAAGTTAATCCTTCTAACTTGACTTTTAACATCAACTACACACATGTTCTATATCTATATGATATTCTAACTTAATGATTTAAAACCTGAAAACACGAAAAACACCGTAAAACCGGATATACGCCGTCGTAGTAACACCGCAGGCTGTTTTGGGTTAGTTAATTAAAAACTATGATAAACTTTGATTTAAAAGTTGTTCTTCTAGGAAAATGATTTTTATTATGAACATGAAACTATATCCAAAAATCATGATTAAACTCAAAGTGGAAGTATGTTTTTCAAAATGGTCATCTAGACGTCGTTCTTTCGACTGAAATGACTACCTTTACAAAAACGACTTGTAATCTGTATTTCTGACTATAAACTTATACTTTTTCTGTTTAGATTCATAAACTTAAGTTCAATATGAAACCATAGCAACTTGAATTACTCAATACGGATTTAAAACGAAGAAGTTATGGGTAAAACAAGATTGGATAATTTTGCTTGTTGTAGCTACGTGAAAATTGGTAACAAATCTATATTAATCATATCCTAGCTAACTTATATTTTATAATACATATATTCTAATATATTATGTAATCTTGGGATACCATAGACACGTATATAAATGTTTTTACATATCATATCGACCCATGTATATATATTATTTGGAACAACCATAGACACTCTATATGCAGTAATGTTTGAGTTAGGTATACCGGGTTGAGGTTGATTCCAAAAATATATATACTTTGAGTTGTGATCTATCCTGAGACGTGTATACAATGGGTCGTGGATTGATTCAAGATAATATATATCGATTTATTTCTGTACATCTAACTGTGGATAACTAGTTGTAGGTTACTAATGAGGACAACTGACTTAATAAAATCAAATCATTAAAACGTAATAAAAAATGTTGTAAATATATTTTGAACATACTTTGATATATATGTACATATTTGTTATAGGTTCGTGAATCTACCAGTGGCCAAGTCTTACTTCCCGACGAAGTAAAAATCTGTGAAAGTGAGTTATAGTCCCACTTTTAAAATCTAATATTTTGGGATGAGAATACATGCAGTTTTATAAATGTTTTACGAAATAGACACAAGTAAATGAAACTACATTATATGGGTGAATGATTGAAGTCGAATATACCCCTTTTACTTGGTAGCCTAAGAATTAGTAAACCGATCTACTAATTGATGCGAATCCTAAAGATAGATCTATTGGGCCTAACAAACCCCATCCAAAGTACCGGATGCTTTAGTACTTCGAATTCATTTTTATCATGTCCGAAGGATTTCCCGGAATGATAGGGGATATTCTTATATGCATCTTGTTAATGTCGGTTACCAGGTGTTCACCATATGAATGATTTTTATCTCTATGTATGGGATGTATATTGAAATATGAAATCTTGTGGTCTATTATTACGATTTGATAAATATATAGGTTAAACCTATAACTCACCAACATTTCTGTTGACGTTTAAAGCATGTTTATTCTCAGGTGATTATTAAGAGCTTCCGCTATTGCATGCTAAAATATGGACAAGATTTGGTGTCAGCATGCTTGTATAATATTGTTTAAAACTGCATTCGAGATTTACTTTGTTGGAACATATTAATATTGTAAACCAATATGTATTGGTAGTGTGTAAGTGTGATATTTTTAGATTATCATTTCTGGATAATCTAGGTGGTGTCCTTTTAACCTTGTCGATAAAATAAAATAAAGGTTATGGTTTGTTTTAAAAACGAATGCAGTCTTTGAAAAACGTCTCATATAGAGGTTAAAATCTCGCAACGAAATCAATTAATATGGAACGTTTATAATCAATATGAACGGGACATTTCAGTTGGTATCAGAGCTGGTTTAAGCTGTGTCGTCTGCTTAATCGTAGAGGGGGTTCTCACAGTGTTACCTGTGACGAAGCATTGGCTCTTACTCCTCGCGGTCCGAATATGGTTGGCTTTGCCGAGAGGTATGGCCGTAAAATCAGTGTCTGAGGTACACTCAGTGGTCACCAGGCGGTTAGCTGGGAAGGCACTGGGTGGGATGTGTGGTGTCCCCAACTATATTTTAGTTGGTATCCGAGTGTTGGTCTTAGAGAACCAGAAAATTTGTATTAGTGTGTCTTATTGAGTTTGTTAGGATGCATTAGTGAGTCTGGACTTCGACCGTGTTTCTTTAAAAATGATTGCTTAATATTTTTTTGTTGGAAACTACAAATTGTAACATGTAAATATTATGTGATATATTAATCTCTTAACGTGTTTGATATTGTGTGATAGATGTCTACCTCTATTACAAATCCCATCGACTCACCTAATAATAATGAAGAGTCGAATATATTTTGGGAAGATTCACAAATTCACTAAGAGGAACCGGAAGAGGAGGAACAGGAAGAAGAGGAACCGGAAGAAGAGGAACCGGAAGAGGAGGAACCGGAAGAAGAAGAGGTTCTGGAGGAAGAAATATTGATACCTACAGTAAATCGATTAAATAAAAGAAAATCCTCAACCAACGGACCAAAGTTAAAAATGGTCAATGGTGTTTTCGCCGAGGAAGCAAAATATTGGGAAGATTACCAATTTTCCAATGAATCGGATCCCGATGAGGATTCCGATGATGTTATAGAAATTACCTCGACCCAATTTAATAAAGCAAAAGAAAATAATAAGGGAAAAGGTATAAAAATAGAGAAACCTGATTCCAACCCCGATGAACTTTATATGTATCGGCAACATCCGTATTTCCTAAAATATAACAATAACCCTGGAACCTCTAAACCACTAGGTTTTTCTAAACCATTGTGGAAAACGACGGCTCGTATTAAAGGAACACCATATATCCCTAGAAAATTAGGAAAACGAACCAAGTCCGAAGAAGAAGAAACCAGTGATTCAGATTAGAGGCTTGTAATCATGTTGTGTATTATATGTATTATAGTGTGCTTGTACTTTTATGTTCTATGTAAAATTGTTTGTATTTTTTGTTAATTATCTTTTACGAATCTAATCCTTGTCTATTTTACAGTATAAAAATAAAATGGACGTTAAGGGTAGACAACCGAATATTTTAGAAGACCTACCAGAGGATATGATTGAGGAAATCTTGTCTAGAGTCAGTCAGAATTCATCAGCACAATTAGTTATGGCAAAATTAACTTGTCAAACATTTGAAAGACTTTCCAGAAATGCCTTAGTTTATAAAAGGCTTTCCTTTGATAGGTGGGGTATATCATGTAACGACCCGACTTTTTCAACTTGCTTTTGTGCCTTGTATTTTAGCGAAACTGTGTATCTGTGCGTACTGTGTTACTTTATACTCTGGAATCTTGATATACATGGGTTACTTCCAATTATATGTTAAAACATGCCTTAGAGTATGTAGGATACTTAACTTGTTCACCGAAAGCCTTTATAACCGTTAGCGTTACTTGACGTTTCGATTAAACCGCGAACTGCGCGCACGTTTAACTTTTGTCGTAACCGGAATATTATGACTGCGAAATATTAATTATTATTTTATAATAATAATTACCTGGGTTTTTGGATGCTTAATTTTAATTAATTATTTACTAGATCACAATAGTTAGTCTTGTTGGACTTTCTACCTTATTGGACCTTAGCCCACTCTACACTAGCTAGTGGCCCAATTAATTAGCCCAAGTATTATTACTAGTGACCCATAATAAATAAAATAAATAAAATAAATTAATTAATGAGTCATACAAGCATTTGGATAAGGATTATCCATATTGTTACATGGGATTCTAGCATAAGTACATGCCTTAGACAACCACTAACCAAAAAGCAAAATGGTGTCTCCCCCTCCCCCCTTTGAAAATCACGGCCCTAGGCCCTTCCAAGTCATCAATACTTGTCAAATTTTGCTTATAAATACTAGCCATCTTCCTCTCATTTTACACATGCTCTCATTTGAATTTCACACACACTTACTCTCTTACTTCCTTTCTAGCATTTCTCACTTGTAAGTTTTTGATCTTTTTCTTCTTCTTTCACCTTTCTAATTCGTGTATCATCATCATTATGGAAGATCAAGCTCTTTAGCCTTGATCTTGATTATATCTTGTTGATTCAAGCATGAATTCTTCAAGAACATGGAAGATTCAAGCTTTCTAGCTTTAAATCTTCACCAACTTTGTAGATCTACTTCTTTTATGCTTTAATCTTGTTATTTTATGATAAAGATTCAAACTTTTGTTTGTAATCTTCATGTATCTTCAAGATCCAAGCTTTATGCTTCAAGATCTTCAAGAACAACCAAGATGCAAGCTTTCTAGCTTGAATCTTCATATCTTGTTGTTGTATCTAAGTTTTCTAGCTTATGATCTTGTTTTTTTGTTATAAAGATCAAAACTTATGTTTATGGTCTTCATGAAACTTAAAGATCCAAGCTTTATGCTTCAAGATCTTCAAGAACACTAAAGGTTCAAGCTTTCTAGCTTTGTGACCTTATAAATTGTGTGAAAGGGATCCAAGATCTCTAGCTTAGGGTTCCATCACTTCATTTGACTTAGATCATGTTCATACTTGTTTGATTGATGTAAAGTTGTAACTTTGTATGTAAATAGGACTTGTAATTGTGTTAAGACTAAGGATATGATGTAACCTTGGTTCATCATCCATCTAAGACTCTTAAATGAGTTGTGTTACCACTTGGTCTTAACATATTGTGTATTTATGGTAGAATCTTGGTCAAAAGTGATGCTAATCCATCAACGAGTTGTACACTTGAAGCTACAAGCATCAAGGATGAGAATCGTGATGAGCATCAAGCACCAAGAACCGCACTGGAGCACTTGTCCACTTATTTTCATATCTGATCACCACTTATTTTCATATCTGATCAGACCACCTGGGCTACTGGAAAGTTGATTTTCAGTTAGTTCGATTCGATTTTATGATTTTCCGTTTAGGCCTCGTCTTAATCCGAGTTACGGTTTAGGATTTATGGCCCTCTGAGAGTCACTACACCCTATTAACGTTGTGCTGAAATTTCTGACCTACTCGCACTTAAACCGTCGCCACGGTCAAACGAAGACGAGTTAGGTTCTGAAAATTGGTCAGCTGTTAGGGAACTCATATACAGAGTCTTTTCGATTTACGTAGAGGTCGCAGCAGCTGACCGAATTCAGCCTATTGTTTCGATCTCTATTCTTGTCGAACTTACTTAGCTTTTATGATGATGAATGATGACAATGATGACACTTAAACTTATTTTATGCACTATTAGAACTTATAAGGACAACCTACTGACCTAGTAACCTTTGATTTAGGTTGACGACCTTTCGGACCGACTTACTACTTGCGTACTTTCATTACCGACTTTACCGCTTTTATCACTGTGAGTTATAGCATCCCTTTTTACTTTAATTATTTTGGGTCTGAGAATACATGCGCTTTTTACATTTTACATACTAGGCACGAGTACTTAAACTTTATATGTGTGTGGTTTATACAACGGCATAAACATTCCCCTTAGCACGGTAACGTTTAGTCATTGGTTTTTGAACCGGTGAACGCGAATCTTAGATATGGATCCATAGGGTTTGACATCCCCACTCGGGCTAGTCGCGCTAGCATTTAACGGGTGTTTAATACTTCGTGAACATACGCACTCGCCAAGTGTACTTTCAGGGAGTTATAAACGTTAAGTCTAGTTACCGGGTGCCCACGGTTATACATATACTTTTCATACTGTTTTGTTACACTGAAATCTCGTGGCCTACCTTACGTTACTGTTACAACTTAAACTATAGCTCACCAACATTCGTGTTGACCTTTTAAGCGTGTATTTCTCAGGTGCCTAGAGGTTTCTTGCTTCCGCTGTTTGATTTGCTTTCTTGCTGTTAAGGACCTGCTGTATTAGTTATCCGCTGCATTACTAGAGATGTCTCATTCATGGAACTTTTCTGTTGCATTCGTAGTTTATGTTAATTTCAAACAATGGCTTTGTAACGACCTTAGGGTCAAGTACTTATGTTTATGCTCCTATTCGTAGGATGCACGTTATCTTTTGTAAAACGCTATCTTTTTATGAATGCAAAATGGTTTTCAAACAGCATGTAGTATTCAACCGTGTAAAGATCCTGTTGTTGACGAATCATATACGATGGTTTTGTACGGGGCGTCACATTTGGTATCAGAGCATTGGTTGTAGGGAATTAGGTTGCATTAGTGAGTCTAGACCGGACCTAAGTAGGATTCACTAATAGGACTAATCTACAACTTGCTAGTTTACTTGTTTTCGCGAAACTTACTACATGCTTTTGTCTACTTTTTCAGCTGTTATTGCTTATCTTCACTGCCATGCGAACTTGTTGTATGCTTATTTCCGCTATTGCATGATTACTATCTGCTTTCACATGTTATTTCTATTTAGCACTGTTATTATTACTGCCATGCTAGGTTGCTGTAGTGCCTAATACGTGCTTGCTTTATGACTTACTGACATGGAAAAGTTATTTTTCCTTGTTCAGATGTCGGATATTCCACCTGTCATCATTTTGGGCAGCGATTCAGACTCCTCAGCCACTTCACCTACCACTGTTTCCGATCCTCCGATCCCATCGGCGACACCCACCAGTGACCCAGGCGCTTCATCCTCCGGAACCAGCAGCCATACGCCTGCCCCAGTGGTTACCTCAGACGGAGCCCAGGACCCCCCGGGGATTCCAGCTCTACTTGCCCCAGGACCCTCGAAGCCACATCCCCGCTCCGGTGGTGTTGTGATTCCCGGGGAATACGGGGACGTTCCGTTCCGAAATGAGCATAACCATTGGTACCGACGCCTTCTTGATGGACGTGTCATACCGATCCCACCTTTCAGATACCGGATCACGACTACCGGTAGCCAATCGCCGCCACCTCCAGCTATTTTCGACGATTCATCATCTGACGACTCATCCACAGATGACTCTAGTGACGATGACTCCGACGAGGAGGACCCTGATGATGCACCTGTACAGCCACCCTCCACCCCGCCGAAGAAGCGGTACCGTTTCGACGGCGCCGTTATTCCAGGGATCAACGGAGGTAGAGCGTTCACTGACGCACATGGTCAGCGTCGTAGGGTTAGCGCCCGTAAGCGGGTTGTGCCTTACCCTGCTGATCCTTTCGTGCGTAAGCCTTACCGCTTTGCAGCCTCTACTTCTGGAGCCGGATCATCTGCACCATCGGCACCACCTGTACCAGCAGCACCGCCTGCTCTGCCAGCCCCTCCCTCTGTCAAGGAACTGATGAGGGAGGTGGAGATCCTCCGTGCTCGGGTAACTGAGCTCGAGTACCAGATGTCCCACGTAATGGACATCCTTTACCCACCGTCACCATAGGGCTTTGTAGTAGATTTCATTATGTAATCTCGTTTGTAGTTCATGTTTTACTTATGTACTGTACGAACCTATGCGGATGTATGCAACTCTTTGTTAATGAATGGAACTTTGTATTGTTTAATTCTTGTGCAGTGTTCTATTTATGTTACTGTATGTTGGTTTTGCAGTATTTGTACCTGGTTGCGTTACTTAATTGGCATGCGTTGTGTTGTTCCTCTGTTTACTATATACTGTATTATTATATATTAAATGCTGGATTTTGACTTAAGTCAAAATTTCTGTTTAGAAGAGTAATGGCAAACGGACGAGCAGCACCCACAGCAGCACAGATTGAGGAAATGATTGCAGAACGAATAGCCGCATCCATGGCAAATGTCATTCCCCAGCCCCACCGGTTAACCAGAACGTCCAGAACGGTTATACTTACAAAGAGTTTCAAAGCTGCAAGCCCCACAACTTTAGCGGTACTGAGGGGCCAGTTGGTTTGACTAGGTGGTTTGAGAAATTAGAAGCTGTGTTCCGCGTCAGTAACTGCTCAGAAGCGAACAAAACCAAGTATACCTCATGTACGCTGTCAGACGACGCCCTAACCTGGTGGAACACACTGGCTCAAGCTAAGGGTATTGATGAGGCTTATGCCATTCTGTGGGAAGAATTCAAGGGGGCCATGATCGAAGAGTACTGCCCCAGGACAGAGATACAGAAAATGGAGGCTGAGTTCTGGGAGTTAAAGGTTGTGGGCAATGATCTTGATGGTTACAACCGTAGGTATCTGAAATTAGCGCTGATGTGTCCCACAATGGTTACCCCAGAGTTTAAGAGAATGGAGCGATACTTGTGGGGACTTCCCAAGTCCATTCAAGGCAATGTCACCTCTTCTAATCCACCCAACGTCCCGGCAGCTATGCGCATGGCGCATACCCTTATGAATCAAATTATCAGCAAAGAACCGGAAAAGGCTAAATCTGAATTGGGAGCCAGTGATGAGAAGCGTAAGTGGGACTACAACAACAAGGGGAGAACCTATGATCAAACCCCCGCTAAGAGGCCTAACGACGGAAGGAACCCCAATCCGAATACCAGCTCGAACCTCAACTACAAGGGTACTCTACCACAGTGCAAGAGGTGCTACAAGCACCATACTGGGTACTGTAATGCGGTCTGTGAAAAATGCAACAGAATCGGGCACGTTGGCAAGAACTGTAAGATTCCCATTCCAGTTGTGAGGACAAACCAAAATGGGCCAAGGAAATGCTATGAGTGTGGACAGTAGGGCCACTTTAGGAATGATTGCCCCAATAAAAAGAAGGACGGCGGACCACCGCGTGGTAGAGCTTTCAACGTTAATGCAAGGGATGCACGTGAGAACCCCGACTTGGTTACAGGTATATTCCCTATCAACAATCTATTAGCCTCTATCCTATTTGATACTGGTGCCGATAGAAGCTATGTCTGTAGAAACTTTTGCTCTAAGATAGATTGGTCATTAGTGCCTTTAAAGGAGAATATGCCAGTAGAAGTAGCCAATGGGAAACTTGAGAAAGTTGACCAAATTGGACGAGGAGCTATTATTAACATAGCTGGCGTGGATTTCGAAATTGACTTGATACCCATCAAATTGGGAAGCTTTGACGTGATTGTCGGCATGGACTAGTTGACTAAAGTAAGGGCCGATATTATCTGTGGAGATAAAGCTCTTCGTATACCCCAAGGAGACGGTGAGCCATTGACTATTTACGGAGAAAGATGTAACTCGAAGCTGAACCTCATTAGCTGTATGAAAGCGCAGAAGATCATGAAGAAGGGACAACTTGCTATTTTAGCACACGTGAAGGCTTTAGAATCAGAGGAGAAGAGTGTGAATGACGTGCGAATCGTGAATAAATTCCCTGACGTCTTTTCGGAAGAGTTGTCTGGATTACCGCCACCAAGAGCAGTAGAGTTCCAGATCGATCTAGTGCTGGGAGCTGCACCCGTAGCTCGCACACCTTATCGACTAGCACCTTCCGAACTGCAAGAGTTGCAGAGTCAACTGCAGGAATTGCTCGACCGAGGGTTTATCCAACCAATCTCGTCGCCTTGGGGCGCACCTATTTTATTCGTGAAGAAGAAGGACGGATCATTCCGCATGTGTATCGACTACCGCGAACTCAACAAATTGACGATCAAGAATCGATATCCCCTTCCCAGAATTGACGATCTTTTTGATCAGCTGCAAGGATCAAGCATTTACTCTAAGATCGATTTGCGATCCGGTTATCACCAATTTAGGATGAAGGATAGTGATGTGATGAAGACTGAGTTTAGAACCTGCTATGGTCATTACGAGTTTCTCGTGATGCCATTCGGATTAACCAACTCACCAGCCGTGTTCATGGACCTCATGAATCGTGTTTGCAAGCCTTATCTAGATAAATTCTTTATCGTCTTCATAGATGATATCCTCATCTACTCCAAGAGCGAAGAAGAACATGAGCAACATCTTCGGTTAGTGCTTGAACTCTTGAGACGAGAGCAGCTTTATGCCAAATTCTCCAAGTGTGAATTTTGGCTGAAGGAAGTCCAATTTCTGGGTCATATCGTGAGTGATCAAGGTATCAAAGTTGATCCCGCCAATATTAAAGCTATCAGCAAGTGGGAGACACCCACTACTCCGACTCACATTTGCCAATTTCTAGGTCTTGCCGGTTACTCCAGAAGGTTTATTGAAGGTTTTTCGTTAATTTCGCGTCCTTTGACCGCACTGACTCACAAAGGAAAGAAGTTCGTTTGGGAACCCGAACAAGAAGCAGCATTTCAAACCCTGAAGCAGAAGTTAACCACCGCACCTATCTTATCTCTTCCCGAAGGCAGTGATGACTTCGTTGTGTACTGCGATGCTTCGAAAAATGGTTTTGGTTGCGTATTGATGCAAAGAACGAAGGTCATTGCCTATGCATCTCGTCAGCTGAAGATTCATGAGCGAAACTACACTACTCACGATCTCGAACTCGGAGCCGTTGTCTTCGCATTGAAGCTGTGGAGACACTATCTTTATGGAACAAAGAGTACCATATTCACCGATCACAAAAGTCTCCAACACATCTTTGACCACAAAAACCTGAACATGAGACAACGACGATGGATTGAGACGTTGAACGACTATAATTGAGAACTTTGTTACCATCCTGGTAAGGCCAATGTTGTAGCCGACGTTTTAAGTCGAAAGAAGAGGATGGTACCTCTTCGTGTTCGGGCTTTGAACATCACCATCCATTCGAACCTCCATAGCCAGATCCGAGTAGCCCAAGAAGAGGCTCTCAAGGAGGAGAACATATCTCGTGAATACCTGAACATCCTGGTCTCTAAATTCGAGGTTAAGGAGTCTGGACTCCGATGTTATGCCGGAAGAATTTGGGTACCTCGTTATGGAGATTTATGAAACCTTTTACTTGATGAAGCCCACAAGTCGAGATATTCGATTCATCCAGGAGCCGGAAAAATGTACCACGATCTCAAGGAACAGTATTGGTGGCCAAATCTTAAGAAGGATGTTGCAACTTATGTTGAGATGTGTTTGACTTGTTCGAAGGTTAAGGCTGAACATCAGAGGCCATCTGGATTACTCCAACAACCAGAAATCCCACAATGGAAATGGGAAGCAATTACGGTGGACTTCATCACAAAGCTACCAAAGACGGTGGGCGGATACGATACAATCTGGGTTATCATTAACCGTCTTACCAAATCTGCTCATTTCCTAGCAATGAAGGAAACAGATACAATGGAGAGACTTGCTCAACTGTACATCAAAGAAGTTGTGTCTCGTCATGGTGTACCCCTATCAATTATCTCAGATCGCGATCCCCATTTTGCTTCCAGATTCTGGCGTTCCTTGCAAGAAGCCTTGGGAACGCGTCTCGACATGAGCACCGCGTATCACCCCCAGACCGACGGTCAGAGCGAACGAACGATTCAGACTTTAGAGGACATGTTACGTGCCTGTGTTATTGACTTCGGAAAGTCTTGGGAAAGGCATCTGCCGCTAGCCGAATTCTCTTACAACAACAGTTATCATTCGAGTATTAAAGTCGCGCCTTTTGAATCATTGTATGGCCGCAAGTGCCATTCTCCTATTTGTTGGGCCGAGTTAGGCGAAGTGCAAATCACCGGACTCGAGATAGTCCATGAAACGACGGAGAAGATTTCTCAGATTCAGGCAAGACTTAAGACGGCCCGCGATCGCCAAAAGAGTTTTGCTGATCTTAAACGTAAGGACTTCAAATTCAATGTGGGTGACCGAGTAATGTTGAAGGTCGCACCTTGGAAAGGTGTAATTCGTTTTGGAAAGCGCGGAAAGTTAAACCCGCGATACACTGGTCCTTTTGAAATTTTGGAACGTGTTGGACCCGTTGCTTATCGGCTGGATCTTCCGACTCAGTTGAGTTCTGTTCATCCAACCTTCCATGTATCAAATTTGAAGAAGTGCCTTGCTCCACTGGAACTTATCATACCATTAGAAGAACTTACGATTGATGATAAACTCCACTTCGTGGAAGAGCCTGTCGAAATTATGGACCGTGAGGTCAAAACCTTGAAACGCAATAAGATTCCAATTGTCCGAGTTCGATGGAATGCCAAGCGTGGACCTGAGTTTACCTGGGAGCGAGAGGATCAAATGAAGCAGAAGTATCCTCACCTTTTTCCGACTCCATCACCATCAGCTTAAATTTCGGGACGAAATTTCCAATAACAGGTGGGTAATGTAACGACCCGACTTTTTCGACTTGCTTTTGTGCCTTGTATTTTAGCAAAACTGCGTATCTGTGCGTACTGTGTTACTTTATACTCTGGAATCTTGATATACGTGGTTTACTTCCAATTATATGTTAAAACGTGCCTTAGAGTACGTAGGATACTTAACTTGTTCACCGGAAGCCTTTATAACCGTTAGCGTTACTTGACGTTTCCATTAAACCGCGAACTGCGCGCACGTTTAACTTTTGTCGTAACCGGAATATTATGACTGCGAAATATTAATTATTATTTTATAATAATAATTACCTGGGTTTTTGGATGCTTAATTTTAATTAATTATTTACTAAATCACAATAGTTAGTCTTGTTGGACTTTCTACCTCATTGGACCTTAGCCCAAGTATTATTACTAGTGACCCATAATAAATAAAATAAATTAATTAATGAGTCATACAAGCATTTGGATAAGGATTATCCATATTGTTACATGGGATTCTAGCATAAGTACATGCCTTAGACAACCACTAACCAAAAAGCAAAATGGTGTCTCCCCCTCCCCCCTTTGAAAATCACGGCCCTAGGCCCTTCCAAGTCATCAATCCTTGTCAAATTTTTCTTATAAATACTAGCCATCTTCCTCTCATTTTACACATGCTCTCATTTGAATTTCACACACACTTACTCTCTTACTTCCTTTCTAGCATTTCTCACTTGTAAGTTTTTGATCTTTTTCTTCTTCTTTCACCTTTCTAATTCGTGTATCATCATCATTATGGAAGATCAAGCTCTTTAGCCTTGATCTTGATTATATCTTGTTGATTCAAGCATGAATTCTTCAAGAACATGGAAGATTCAAGCTTTCTAGCTTTGAATCTTCACCAACTTTGTAGATCTACTTCTTTTATGCTTTAATCTTCTTATTTTATGATAAAGATTCAAACTTTTGTCTGTAATCTTCATGTATCTTCAAGATCCAAGCTTTATGCTTCAAGATCTTCAAGAACAACCAAGATGCAAGCTTTCTAGCTTGAATCTTCATATCTTGTTGTTGGATCTAAGTTTTCTAGCTTATGTTCTTGTTGTTTTGTTATAAAGATCAAAACTTGTGTTTATGGTCTTCATGAAACTTAAAGATCCAACCTTTATGCTTCAAGATCTTCAAGAACACTAAAGGTTCAAGCTTTCTAGCTTTGTGACCTTATAAATTGTGTGAAAGGGATCCAAGCTCTCTAGCTTAGGGTTCCATCACTTCATTTGACTTAGATCATGTTCATACTTGTTTGATTGATGTAAAGTTGTAACTTTATTTGTAAATAGGACTTGTAATTGTGTTAAGACTAAGGATATGATGTAACCTTGGTTCATCATCCATCTAAGACTCTTAAATGAGTTGTGTTACCACTTGGTCTTAAAATATTGTGTATTGATGGTAGAATCTTGGTCAAAAGTGATGCTAAACCATCAACGAGTTGTACACTTGAAGCTGCAAGCATCAAGGATGAGAACCGTGATGAGCATCAAGCACCAAGAACCCCACTGGAGCACTTGTCCACTGATTTTCGTATCTGATCAAACCACCTGGGCTACTGGAAAGTTTATTTTCAGTTAGTTTGGTTTGAGTATATGATTTTACGTTTAGGCCTCATCTCAATCCGAGTTACGGTTTAGGATTTATGGCCCTCCGAGAGTCACTACACCCTATTAACGTTGTGCTGAAATTTCTGACCTACTCGCACTTAAACCGTCGCCACGGTCAAACGAAGACGAGTTAGGTTCTGAAAATTGGTCAGCTGTTAGGGAACTCATATACGGAGCCATAGCCACTGACTATGCATCTTTTCGATTTACGTAGAGGTCTCAACAGCTGAACGAAGTCAGCCTATTGTTTCGATCTCTATTCTTGTCGAACTTACTTAGATTTTATGATGATGAATGATGATGATGATGACACTTAAACTTATTTTATGCACTATTAGAACTTATAAGGACAACCTACTGACCTAGTAACCTTTGATTTAGGTTGACGACCTTTCGGACCGACTTACTACTTTCATACTTTCATTACCGACTTTATCGCTTTTATCACTGTGAGTTATAGCATCCCTTTTTACTTTAATTATTTTGGGATTGAGAATACATGCGCTTTTTACATTTTACATACTAGGCACGAGTACTTAAACTTTATATGTGTGTGGGTTATACAACGGCATAAACATTCCCCTTAGCACGGGAACGTTTAGTCATTGATTTTTGAACCGGTGAACGCGAATCTTAGATATGGATCCATAGGGTTTGACATCCCCACTCGGGCTAGTCGCGCTAGCATTTAACGGGTGTTTAATACTTCGTGAACATACGCACTCGCCAAGTGTACTTTCAGGGGATTATAAACGTTAAGTCTAGTTACCGGGTGCCCACGGTTATACATATACTTTTCATACTGTTTTGTTACACTGAAATCTCGTGGCCTACCTTACGTTACTGTTACAACTTAAACTATAGCTCACCAACATTCGTGTTGACCTTTTAAGCGTGTATTTCTCAGGTGCCTAGAGGTTTCTTGCTTCCGCTGTTAGATTTACTGTCTTGCTGTTAAGGACCTGCTGTATTAGTTATCCGCTGCATTACTAGAGATGTCTCATTCATGGAACTTTTCTGTTGCATTCGTAGTTTATGTTAATTTCAAACAATGGCTTTGTAACGACCTTAGGGTCAAGTACTTATGTTTATGCTCCTATTCGTAGGATGCACGTTATCTTTTGTAAAACGCTATCTTTTTATGAATGCAAACTGGTTTTCAAACAGCATGTAGTATTCAACCGTGTAAAGATCCTGTTGTTGACGAATCGTATACGATGGTTTTGTACAGGGCGTCACATATCACATTGGGGAGACCGTAAGTTACGCCGTGTTTTCTTTAAAGCGTTAAATGCGGGGAACCCAAATGCAATTTTACGCTACGGGTTAAGAACCTATTTTGACTCAACATATCCCAACATAGGATTTCGTGAGTTAGAAAGAGCTTCTAACATGCAACATAAAGAAGCATTTTATGCTTACGGGTTAGTGATGTTCGCTTCTTACCAAAGTGAGAAAAAGAACATCGGATTACAACTTTTAAATAAAACCTTCCCACAAGTGACAGATTCAGTAGTTGGGGTGAGAAACAAGGTTTTTAGATTATTATGGGGCTGTTGGACATTATGAAACCCTCGTCCTTTTGACGACATTACAACATGCTGCCTAGCCAATGGTCATAACGGTTACTTTCCACAAGACCAAGGATGGGAAGTCGTCTTAGTAAAACCAGAATGCATGACTTATTTCTGGACTTATGAATTACGTGTTTTTATTGCCTTTGCTGAACAACTTGCGTATTAACTAGGATTGTTGTCACAACTATTTTGTATCATAGTGATTGTGTGCTATATTTCATGCTATATGTATAATAGCGGTATTGTAAGTTTGTAAATCTTTGTATAAAAGTTCGAATGCGAAATATTATTATAATCAGTTTTTTCATATAGAATTGTAGTAGTTGAATTGTATATTAGCTACTAAGTATGAACTTAACGGGTAGGTACTACCCGAATTAAAACTATAAAATGCTAATATGAAGAAAAAACTTTTATAAATGAGTTCATACTATGCTATGAAATACTATTGACTACTCTTAAAATTCTATATGATTAACTTAATTCTTTTGGGCTATTTTTGAAGGAAATGGCACCGAAAACTCGTCAGAATTTGAACATGAGTGAGGAAGACTTTCGTGTCTTCCTTGCAGCAAAAATAGCCGCAGCACAGGCTGCGATGCAAAATAACAATAACTCTGGATCTAGCAGTGGAACTAATTCCACAAGAAATCGTGTAGGATGCTCCTACAAAGAATTCACTGCCTGCAAACCTTTGGAATTTGATGGAACCGAAGGACCAATTGGATTGAAACGGTGGACCGAGAAAGTTGAATCGTTGTTTGCCATAAGTAAGTGTACTGAAGAGGCCAAAGTTAAGTATGCTACGCATACCTTCACAGGTACTGCGTTAACGTGGTGGAACACCTATCTTGAACAGGTAGGGCAAAATGCTGCTTACGCACTACCGTGGTCGGCATTCAAGCAATTGATGAACGAGCAGTACCGTCCTAGAAACGAAGTTAATAAGCTCAAGGTAGAGCTTAGAGAGTTACGAACACAAGGGTTCGACATTACCCAATATGAACGACGATTCACAGAGTTGTGCCTATTGTGTCCGAGAACGTTCGAAGATGAAGAAGAGAAGATCGACTCGTTTATAAAAGGGTTACCAGTAATGATTCAAGAAGATGTAAGTTCAAACGAGCCCGCTTCTATACAAAAGGCCAGTCGAATGGCTCATAAACTCATAAATCAGATTGAGGGAAGAATTAAAGAGCAGGCGACCAAAGAAGCCAACACGAAACAACTCAAGAGGAAGTGGGAGGAAAACGGTGACAAGAATCACCAGTACAACAACAATAACAATTACAACCACAATCGCAACAACTATCCCAACAACCGCAACAACAATCGCAACAATAACCTCAATCCTAACAATAACTACAACAAACGTCCCAACAACAACAACAACTACAACAACCATTTCAATAACAATAACAATCCCAACAACAACCTCAATAACAACAACGGCAACAAAAACCAAAATCAGCCATGTCATAGGTGTGAAGAAAATCACCCGGGGTTTTGTACGACATTTTACAACAGGTGTAAAAGAAATGGTCATAGCGCGACAAAGTGTGAGTTCTACGGACCAAGGTTTTACAGAACTAAAGGAACAAATAATGTCGGAACAAGTAATGCCGGAACGAATAGTGTCGGAGCAAGTAATAGCAACGCTGTTTGTTATAAATGTGGAAAACCAGGCCACATTATTAGAAATTGCCCGAAACAAGGGAATTCTAATGGGCAGGTCCGTGGAAGAGTTTTCAATATTAATGCGGCAGAAGCACAGGAAGACCCGGAGCTTGTTACGGGTACGTTTCTTATTGACGATAAATCTGCTTATGTTTTATTTGATTCGGGTATGGATAGAAGCTACATGAGTAGAGATTTTTGTGCTAAATTAATTTGCCCATTGACGCCTTTGGATAGTAAATTTTTACTCGAATTAGCAAACGGTAAATTAATTTCAGCAGATAATATATGTCGGGATAGAGAAATTAAACTGGGGGATGAAACGTTTAAAATTGATTTAATACCAGTCGAGTTAGGGAGTTTTGATGTAATAATTGGCATGGACTGGTAGAAAAAGGTGAGAGCAGAGGTCGTTTGTTACAAAAATGCGATTTGCATTATGCGTGAAAAAGGAAAACCTTTAATGGTGTACGGAGAAAAGAACAATGCGAAATTAAATCTTATTAGTAGTTTGAAGGCGCAAAAACTAATAAGAAAAGGTTCTTACGTCATTCTAGCACACATCGAGGAAGTTAAACCTGAAGAAAAGAACATCAGTGATGTTTCCGTCGCAAAAGAATTTCCCGATGTATTTCCGAAAGAATTACCGAGCTTACCCCCACATTGATCCGTTGAATTTCAAATAGACCTTGTACCAGGAGCTGCACCAATAGCTCGTGCTCCATACAGACTCGCACCCAGCGAAATGAAAGAATTACAAAGTCAGTTACAGGAACTTTTAGAGCGTGGTTTCATTCGACCAAGCACATCACCGTGGGGAGCTCCCGTTTTGTTTGTCAAGAAGAAGGATGGTACATTTAGGTTGTGTATCGACTACCGAGAGTTGAACAAACTTACCATCAAGAACCGTTACCCACTATCGAGAATCGACGACTTATTTGATCAACTACAAGGCTCGTCGGTTTATTCGAAGATTGATTTACGTTCTGGGTATCATCAAATGCGGGTGAAGGAAGATGATATTCCAAAGACTATAATGATAACACATCCAAACCACTCTTTTGTGATAGCTTCATTCGTACTCTTCGAGTAATCGAATTATCTTATCCATATCACGCAACAGTAATAAAAATTTATTTATCAGCTCATATTCATCATGAAAACATACTTACTGTTAGCCATAACAACCTCGATCAAATTTCGGGGACAAAATTTCTTTAACGGGTAAGTACTATGACGACCCGGAGATTTCTGACCAAATTTAAACTTAACTCTTATTTGATTTCGACACGATAAGCAAAGTCAGTTAGGTTGAGTCTCAAAGATTTTGAACTGTTTTCATGTATGCAATTACCCTTCGACTGTCTCGACGATTCACGAACAACTATTTGTAAATAGATATATACATATTTAAATATATGTTATATATATATATATATAATAATTTGAAATATTATTTGAAATAATATATGATTTAATTGTTGGAGATAAAAATGTATAGTGATATGCGATGTAATAAAAACTATATTTATAAATATATATATATATATATATATATATATATATATATATATATATATATATATATATATATATATATATATATATATATATATATATATATATATATATATATATATATATATATATATATATATATATATATATATATATATATATATATATATAATTATGTATATAAATATTACTAGTAAATATATGAAGTTATATTAAATTTATTTGTTTAAAAATATATAATATATATGTTTTAGTAATTAAACTTGCTATTTTAAAACTGTTTATATATAGAAAGAGAGTATATTAAAAATAAATTATTTCGAGCTTAATTAGTAAACGTCGATAACCCTCGGTTGATGTTTTGTTAGGTTTAATATAGATATAGTATATGTTCATGAAGGATTGAAATAAAAGTTGAACTGTAAATTGATTACGAAAATTTTAGAGTTGTTAAAAATATTTTTACCGTTTTAAGTTTAAATATTAGTACTCCATACATAGTAATTGGAACAGAAAATAAATAATTATAGAACCTTTTTGATCAGGTTTCAAACAGTTAATGACTGAAATAATTAAATATATTTAAGCTAAAAATTTAGGATTTTTAGGAACACTTTTATACGTTAACTGTTTAGCAATGAACACGATATAGACATCCTTGAAAAAGTGTCGCCACAAAAATCCGTTTAGGAGGCGGCTAATTTATTTCTCACACGTTTGATTGATTAAAGTTATTATTATAATATTATTTATACTATCATCAACTTGTTTATATATAGTACATATGGACATCATACTTTCACGGATTGAGTTTTTGATCACCTTTTACTTTGTCTTTATCATCTACCTTTCCATAAAGTTTTATCATGTGGGCGTAATTTATTCACATATCAGTTGATTAAATAAACAAGTGCATATGTGCTACAAGAGAGCTAGTGTTGTTTATAATTACAATCATTAGGGAACCTTATGTTCACGCATTTACATCAAAAAGCTGAAAAAGAAACCCACTTGTTTGATCAATACTCTCACCACCATTCAGCTTATTTCTGCCTGTTCAGTTTTAATCAAACCACATCATCACCTTTTGATCACTTGAGCTGCCATTCGTTTACTGTTTTCGAATTAACAATGGTTTGGATGTGTTTTGTTTAACGAGAGGTCTCAGGTTCAATCCTGAGCTGTGACATTTTTTTTAAGAGAAGAAGATGAGGAAAATTTCGACCAAATATAAACTTAATCTTTATATGGTTTCGGCACGATAAAAAAATTATGTAAAGTTGAGTCTCAAAATTTTGGAATTTGTTTACATGAATTCATTTACCCTTTGACTACTGCTGACGATTCACGAACAATTGTGTATAACAAATATGTAATTATATATATATATATATATATATATATATATATATATATATATATATATATATATAAATAATATTTTGAATTAATAAAATACTTTAAGTCAATTAGAATTTAGAATGTAAAATAATAAATAGAAAAATTATGTTACTATTAAAAAGAATATATATATATATATATATATATATATATATATATATATATATATATATATATATATATATATATATATATATATATATATATACATATGACATTATATGATTGCTATCAATAATTATTATATTGTAATTAAATATTCAATAAATGATATCATGTAACCTATGTTATAATTATTAAATAGTACATAATTAATAAATTGTAATATTAATATATTAAATGTAATTACAAGTTTAATTATAGTTATTATATTATTATTACATTCATTATTATTAGTAATATTAATATTAATATTAACAATATTAAAATTATAATACTGATAATTGATACATTTGAATTATTGTTATTATTGCTAATATCAATATTATTCCAACTAGTAGTAAAGTTATAATGTTAGTATTCTATTATTGTTAATATTTGTATTAGTATTTTATTAATAACATTATCAATGTTATTATTAATATTATTATGAACATTATCGTTAATAATTATTATTATCTGTAGTACTATTATTCATTTGTTATTTTTATCATTAATAATATTATTAGTATTTTTATTAAATTATTAATTATTAATCATTAGAATTATTGCTATTATTATCATTATTATAAATTGTATTATCATGTATATACCTATTATTAGTGTTAATAATATTATTAATACACTTATATATATATATATATATATATATATATATATATATATATATATATATATATATATATATATATATATATACACATACGATATACAATTATACATATGTAAATACATATACAGAGTATATATACATACGTATATGCTGTTATATACATACATACAAACTCATTATATAATCTGTATTATTATTATTAATTTTAATTAAATAAAATACTGAATTACCACCACATAATCAAATTTGGTTTTAAATCACTTTCAATCTGTAGATGATTGTTAAATCGTACAAATTAGTGTTTAATCACAAACTACAATCCAAATTCTGTACCTTTCACGATCGAGCTGTACATTGTTGTTCCTATCTGAGTAATTGAAAAAGTGGAATCAAATTGTCTATACCAAACAAGAATCGATCATATCATAGGTACCATCTCAATTATACGATTTATACATATATACTTACATATACAAAGCCCATGGAGGGAGAAAGTTATAGATTTTCATTCAACACCACATTATACTTCCCGGTTCCAAACTATAAACTCACCCGCCATCGAACTCAAACCACCATCTTCATTTGATTATCTTCACGACACCACTTGAAATCACCATTACCTTAATGATGAAACCTTCACCACCATTGAATCCTTTTGATCATTACAGCTATCCTTATGCTACTGCTTAATCCTTTTACTCGATGAAACCATAACCAAAACCTAAAACACCACGAACCACCACCTTCTTCAACTCACTCTTTCTTGATGATGTTTGCTATTGTTAAACATAAACCACCACTTAAACCGTCACCATCTCTCCCATTTGTGGTTGCATATGAACTATATCAACCACCTTAGATCACCACCTTCGCCTCGCGAAAACCATCACCATCACCTTCGAATTTGAATCACCACTGACTACCACTTTTCTCTCTCTCCTCCCTCTTCTCTTTCTTTCTTGCTTCCTTGGTGAACACCAACCCGATACACCCCTGCTATTATATTTTATACTATCTTGATCATAAAACAAATTCCATCATCAAACCGCTACCGTCTTAATGTTTCTATTTCGGTCAGTCTCCCATCTACCACTGCCACTTTCTTTCTTTCTTCTCCCTGATTTGCAGCCCGAAACAACCACCATCATAACATGTAATTATACTTGCTGCTATACGAATGTCCCTACTTCTGTTTAACCATGAAACCACCTTTCAATCAGCATTTGATCGAGGTATACGATATTGTTTCTACTTTGGAACAGCTCGACAACAAACATGATATTTTTATTGTTGTTTATTGTTGGTTCATCGTTGGTTATATACTGCTATATATACGAGAATGATTATGATAAAATGTGATAATAATGATGATAATTTAACTAGTAGGGCCGCTGTACACTTGGTGTTCCTACTTATAATTCGGTATCCTATGTGATCCCACATAAATCAATTCGAAATTGTTGTTTAATGAAAGTGGAGCTGCTGTATAACTTTTTCTATTTAAATCAATACCACCACCGACGGCCCTTGTGTTTTTCTCCTGTTAAACTTATTCTGTTAAACTAGTGGGCCGATGTTAAATAAATGGATTAGGCTGGTGTTAGATATTGGGCCGTGACCCAGTTATTGTTTGTCTATTGAGGCTGAAACAAGACCGAGGGTTTATAAAAGGTGAATTATAGTCCCACTTTTAAAATTTAATATTTTGGGATGAGAATACATGCAGTTTTATAAATGTTTTACGAAATAGACACAAGTAAATGAAACTACATTATATGCGTGAATGATCGAAGCCGAATATGCCCCTTTTGCTTGGTAGCCTAAGAATTAGTAAATCGATCTACTAATTAACGTGAATCCTAAAGATAGATCTATTGGGCCTAACGAACCCCATCCAAAGTACCGGATGCTTTGGTACTTCGAATTCATTTTTATCATGTCCGAAGGATTTCTCGGAATGATAGGGGATATTCTTATATGCATCTTGTTAATGTCGGTTACCAGGTTTCAATCCATATGAATGATTATTTTTATCTCTATGCATGGGACGTATATTTATGAGAAATGGAAATGAAAATCTTGTGGTCTATTAAAATGATAAAAATGATTGATTATGATAAACTAATGAACTCACCAACCTTTTGGTTGACACTTGAAAGCATGTTTATTCTCAGGTATGAAAGAAATCTTCCGCTGTGCATTTGCTCATTTTAGAGATATTACTTGGAGTCGTTCATGACATATTTCAAAAGATTCATCAAGATTATTATTAAGTCAATTATAGTTGGATATATTATGAAATGGTATGCATGCCGTCAATTTTCGATGTAATGAAAGTCTGTCTTTTAAAAACGAATGCAATGTTTGTAAAATTTTATCATATAGAGGTCAAATACCTCGCGATGTAACCAAATGTAATGTATTCATCCTAATGGATTAGGACTGATCGTTAGAGCACGTTTTGTTTTGTTGATCAATTGTAAAAGTTGACTGTCTTATCATGTTTTAAAGCTTTATAAACACTATAATCTGATTTTACAAGTATTGGAAAACTATGTGAAATAATAAAATATTTTCGATTGTCATGATAATTTAAATATAATATAGCTCCTGAAATAAATAATATTTTAAGTTTGATAAACTATAAATTCGTTCAATTATCAAGACTTATACTATGTAAATAAACATGTATAGATTTAAAGATCATTTTGGGTCAGGTTAACTTTTGAGATGACTTTTGTTAACTTTTGCATGTCGGTCTCGAGCATTAGGATTGTGATACACTATGACCTGACCTAGTTTGTTAGACATGTATTGACCAACATATGTTCTCTAGGTTGAGATCTACGGTTATTTAGCATTATGAGTTTCTGTCACATTTCGGTGAATGAATTTATGTGTGCTGCTAAGGTGAGTTTCATTTGCTCCCTTTTTAATTGATTTTGTGTTGATGCATTTTATGTAAGTCCCTAGACATCTAATCCACGTCCATTGCAGGTACTTTAGTTTATAGGCTACCATGATCGCTCGTTATTATCCTATACGTATTTATATGTGGTTACAGGTACTGCAGGAACGCGAAAAGGATAAGTTGACATTGCTAGACTCTGTCACACGTACGAGTGAAGTCTCACTCATACGGGTGAAAAGCTCATACGCACGGTTGAGCTGAGCTGAGTCATAAATCTAATCTGACTAAACATACACGAGTGAGTGATCACCCGTACGGCTAAGGCTGATCACTCGTACGAGTGATAGCTGGCACGCACGGTTGATGCATCAGTAGGGGTATATAATGTGTTATGTTCTTCATTTTAGGTTAAGCCTCTCACAAACACACATCACTCAGATCTGGTAACCCTAATCCGTTTCTCTCTCAACCCAAATCACTCCAGTAGTGAATAATAGCTCTAGGCATTAATCTAATCACACAATTCTTGTTGTGGTTTGACTAATTTAATCCTAAAAAGCTCCTAATATTCACTAGTTATGGTTTGATTCACTAATTCCGCCTTTGTATGAATTAAACCTGTTGATTTCGAAGTTCCTAGTCATGTTTCATCATTGGTATCAGAGCGTAGGTTGTGATTTCAACATCATCTTGTGATTTTTGGTGATTAATGAGTTTATTATTTTGGGTTTTTGAGTTAAAAGTGATTTTGATCAAAAAGGAATCATTTTTACGTGTGTAATTATTTTTAGAGAGTGTGTTTATGTTAGTTTAGTGCTAATCCAGCTTGTGGACGAAGAAATTGAGGTTTAGCATCAATTTCTAGGGTTTTTGGGTGATTTCAGCTGAACAACAACTCACACGAGTGGGTCAAAAATTTTGATCACACGCACAGTTGACCAGACGGTTGACTGTCACTCATGAACTCACACGCACAGGTGAGCATTACCTTTTGAGGTTAAGTGACTAGTCTGATCACACGGGTAATCAAGCGGTTGACTGTGACACGTACGAGTAATCACACGGGTGATCATCACTCGCACGTCTGAGACTTAAACGTTTGGTTCTTTTGCTTGATTTATCACACGTACGCTTAAGTAGTGACACGTACGCTTGAGGTTGTGACACGTACGTTTGATACTATCACACGTACGGTTATTATCCTGAACCGTACGGTTTACCTTTGGTAAAAATTTCAAAATGTTTAATTCAAACGATTACACGTTGGCTGCACCGTTAATTCAGAGCATTATGAATATGACTCAACGAGTACTCCTTGCTGAGAGTGAATCAGGAAGTGGTACGAAATGTCCGAGGTTAATGAATATGGATAACTATTCTACTTGGAAGTTAAGATTTAAGATTTGGTCTGATGGTCAGGACACGAAGCTTTGGAAGTACATTGAAACCGAATTTTAATGGCCACGTTCACCTGTTACAAATGAATTGTATACGTTACATAACATGCCTTCGGAAGAACGTGAAGAGTATAACTTGGAAAAGAAGATGTACTGTAACTTGACAAGTGCTCTTGATGGTCCGATTTTCCATCAATTTCTGTGTCATGATAACTCATTCAAGATATGGGAAGCACTTCGTACTTTTAACGAAGGAAATACATCTTACAGAACTAGAAAAGGTTTAGAATTGAAAGCTGAGTTTGATCGTTTTCACTGGGAAGTTGGAGAGTCTATTACAGAATTGGTTGAAAGATATCGTCATTTGCTAGCTGAACTACACAAGCATGATGTGACCATTGCTGAAAAAGACAAAGTAACATATCTAGCTGGAGCATTACCTTTAGAATGGAATGGTTTCGTATTAACTATGAAAACCAGTGGGGAACTAGCTACTGCTACAGTGAACTCGTTTATTGCAAGACTTCAGGAAGAAGAACTAGAATTGTTAAACAAAGTTAAGAGGTCTAAACAAGTTCAAGACACAAAAATGTATTGTCCAAATGGTTACACACCGCCTAAGTCAACTCATGCACCATTTCAAACAGCTTTTGTTACGAACAATCAGAATATGTATGGTTTGAATGTTAGCAGTGCACCTTTTCAAAAACCTTCGTATCCACCACAAGTTTCACCATGTTCTCTCAATACTCAATCACAGCCTACTTCCAATACTACAGAGTCATCTACACCGACTGCATCAGATGTTCTTTATGCACTTAAGATTAAAAACTTGAGAAAAGCTGGGAAAGAAAAGATTAGTGAAGATATAGCTTTGCTGTCAAGCCTTGTTAATTCTTATGATAGTTATCTTGATGGTCGTGTGGGTAACATTCATCTAACAACAGAATATTATCATCAACTTGATAAAGATGAAGTAGAAAAGATGGATATTATGTGGGGTATGGCAAATCTTGTGAGACGAGCTAGAGATTATGAAGAGCGAACTGGAAAACCAATAAGTTTGACCAAAGATACCAAACTGGGTTTTGATATGAATACTGTTACTTGTTACAACTATGGAGAATTAGGTCATTTTTCAAGACATTGCACAAAACAGAAGAAGCAGGGTAATCGTAATCCGTTCAAGAATCAGAACTACAGTTCTCAGAGTCAAACTACAAAGTATGAGATTTACATTACTGATAAAGTAAATGAAGTTGAAACAGCTGAAAGTCCGAACAAAGCTTTAGTTATCATTCATGGAGACGATGATGATTGGTCTATCAAATTGAATGTTGATGATCAACAACCTAAAGCTAACATGGCCAAGATTACTGAAGTAAAAGAAGACTGTGTCATTGGTCAAAGTATAATTGAGAAGCTAACTGCTCGTGCTGAAAGAGCTGAAGAGTTGTCACAAACCATTCGAAGAGAGAAGATTCGGAAGATGGTTAAAGATAAATTCAAGAAGGCACGTGATTCAGTTCCTCGTACACCTGAATCTGGAAGTATTTCACCAACATCGTCAGAGGACTACTACTTCAACAGTTGGAAGGATAACTATGGTGATACCTCAGTGTTTGAAGAAAGTCTAGAGGCTAATCAGCATGAAGAGACATTGGTTGATGCTGATACAGAACTAGATCAATGGGGTAAAATGTTTGCTGCTGAATTGGTAATGTTAGTTCTTATGGGTGAAGGTTCAAATCTTGAGAGTGTAAGTTCAGATGTTGATGATTCAGACAAGAAGTCAGAATCAGAGGTTGAAGATAAAGCTGATCATACTGGAGTAGATCAATCTGATTTCGAAGCATTGAACAAGAAAGTAGTAGACTTACTGAAGATGTGCTTATCAGAAAGTGATCTTGAAAAGGTTTCTGGTTTGATAAGAGCTAAGGATATTTGGGACAGACTTGAGCAGATTCATTCGGGTAAAGATGCTGATACATCAGAGTTCCTTACAGACTCGTCAGAATCAGAAGATGAGCTCGATGATGGGAAGAAGACAGATTACTTTGGATTTATGGCTGAGACTTCCTCATCAAATAACGCTCAACAAGTATCTTCTGATCCATCTACTGTTATTGAATGTGTTAAATGTGCTGAATCTAAGGTAACAATAGATAATTTAACAAAGGCATATGCGGAGATGAAAGAAAAATGGCATGATGACCATGTGACCACTAAGGTTGAAAATGAATTGAAAGAGCAGATCAAAGTTTATAAAAAACAACTTCATGATCTTAAATGTTATAACTTTGACATAAATCAAGCTTTAATTAAATGTGTTGACACAATTAATGAACTAAAAAAAGAAAATGAATGCGTTAAAGCTGATTTAGAGGCAATTTCAATCAAAATGAAATGTTGGGCAAGTGCGTCACAGTGGAATGCATTAATGGTGGAACTTAATGACACCAAGGGAAATGGTATAGGATATAGTTCTGCATCTCCTCCTTTTCAGAACACATTTGTTAATGCAAACGTAGTTGACGGTCGACCAGAAGATTGTATCCCTCCTAGTTATGAAGATTATGTTGAAAAGAATAAAAAATGTAGTTCAACTAAGAATACAACTTCTGATGATACTGATGAAGGTGCTCTAGATCATGAGGAAGATAGGAAAACTGGGTTAGGAGATAACTCTAAGACAAGTAGAGTTAGAACACCGAAAGGTCCTGTTAAAATTTTGAGAAATCCTAGATTTGCTGTAGTGACCTGAACTTTTCCATGTTTATATATATTAAATGAAATTGGTATATTTACATTATTAAATGTTTTCAATATGTTAAGCAATCAAACTTATTAAGACTTGATTATTTGAAATGAGTTTCATGTAGACAATTGACCACCCAAGTTGACCGGCGATTCACGAACGTTAAAACTTGTAAAAACGACATGACAATATATATATAGATATACATATAGTTAACATGAGATTATGATAAATAAGTATCTCCATATGTATATTAACAATGAGTTATATACATAAAAATGAGACTACTAAGTTAGGAAACTCGAAATGATATATATAACGATTATCGTTATTACAACGTCTTACTAAATACATATATATCATATTAAGATATTGTTACACTATATTTATCATGATAAAATGATAATTATATATATCATTAAGTATGTTAACAATGAACTACATATGTAAAACAAGACTACTAACTTAAGAATTTTGAATCGAGGCATATATGTAACGATTATCGTTGTAACGACATTTTAATGTATATATATCATATTAAGATATATTCATACATCATAATATCATGATAATGTAATAATTTAACATCTCATTAGATATAATAAACAATGGGTTAACAACATTAAATGAGATCGTTAACTTAAAGGTTTCAAAACAACACTTACATGTAACGACTAACGATGACTTAACGACTCAGTTAAAATGTATATACATGTAGTGTATTTAGATGTATTAGTACAATTTTGAAAGACTTCAAGACACATATCAAAGTACTTCTACTTAACAAAAATGCTTACAATTGCATTCTCATTCATTTTCATCAACAATTCTACTCGTATGCAACCGTATTCGTACAATACCCAGCTCCTAGACATATATACTATTGGTATATACACATAATAATTCAGCTCTTAGCAGCCCTAGATAGTCAACAAATATGTGGAACCAACAATTAGACAACTAGCATGACTTATGAGCAAGGAAACAAAAACAAGAACTCCTTTTAACCCCACTCACCTTCACCACTCACCACCTACTCCATTTCACTTCCAATTTTCTTCCCAATTCTCTCTCAAAACACACACACTCTTCTATGAACGTCTAAGTTACTATTTTTCCAGCAAAAATCATCAAATACAAGCTTTGATTATTACCTATAATCATCATAAAAACAATTACTCAAGAACACATCAAGAACACTTCCAAGTTTACAAGTTTACTTCCAAGTTTCCTAATCCATTCCAAGCACTCATCTAAGATCAAGAAACCTTTGTTATTTATAGTAGGTTATCTTTCTAAATCAAGGTAATATTCATATTCAAGCTTGGAATCAATTTCTATAACTATAACTATCTTAATTTGAGTAATAATCTTACTTGAACTTGTTTTCGTGTCATGATTCTACTTCAAGAACTTTCAAGCCATCCAAGGATCCTTTGAAGCTAGATCTATTTTTCTTATTTCTAGTAGGTTTATCCACAAAACCTGGGGTAGTAATAATGTTCATAACATCATTCGATTCATATATATAAAACTACCTTATTCGAAGGTTTAAGCTTGTAATCACTAGAACATAGTTTAGTTAATTCTAAACTTGTTCGCAAACAAAAGTTAATCCTTCTAACTTGAATTTTAAAATCAACTAAACACATGTTCTATATCTATATGATATGCTAACTTAATGATTTAAAGCCTGAAAACACGAAAAACACCGTAAAATCGGATATACGCCGTCGTAGTAACACCGCGGGCTGTTTTGGGTTAGTTAATTAAAAACTATGATAAACTTTGATTTAAAAGTTGTTCTTCTGGGAAAATAATTTTTCTTATGAACATGAAACTATATCCAAAAATCATGGTTAAACTCAAAGTGAAAGTATGTTTTTCAAAATGGTCATCAAGACGTCGTTCTTTCGACTGAAATGACTACCTTTACAAAAATGATTTGTAATCTGTATTTCCAACTATAAACTTATACTTTTTCTATTTTGATTCATAAACTTAAGTTCAATATGAAACCATAGCAACTTGAATCACTCAAAACGGATTTAAAACAAAGAAGTTATGGGTAAAACAAGATTGGATAATTTTGCTTGATGTAGCTACGTGAAAATTGGTAACAAATCTTTATTAATCATATCCTAGCTAACTTATATTGTATCATACATGTATTCTAATATATTATGTAATCTTGGGATACCATAAACACGTATACAAATGTTTTGACATATCATATCGACCCATGTATATATATTATTTGGAACAACCATAGACACTCTATATGCAGTAATGATTGAGTTAGCTATACAGGGTTGAGGTTGATTCCAAAAATATATATACTTTGAGTTGTGATCTAGCCTGAGATGTGTATACACTGGGTTGTGGATTGATTCAAGATAATATATATCGATTTATTTCTGTACATCTAACTGTGGACAACTAGTTGTAGGTTACTAACGAGGACAGCTGACTTAATAAACTTAAAACATTAAAACGTATTAAAAATGTTGTAAATATATTTTGAACATACTTTGATATATATGTAAATATTTGTTATAGGTTCGTGAATCGACCAGTGGCCAAGTCTTACTTCCCGACGAAGTAAAAATCTGTGAAAGTGAGTTATAGTCCCACTTTTAAAATCTATTTTTTTTTTGAGATGAGAATACATGCGATTTTATAAATGCTTTACAAAATAGACACAAGTAATCAAAAATACTTTCTATGTTGGATTATCGAACCGAATATGCCCCTTTTTAGCTTGGTAGCCTAAGAATTAGGAAATTGGCCCCTAATTGACGCGAATCCTAAAGATAGATCTATTTGGCCCAACAAGCCTCATCCGAGTTACGGATGCTTTAGTACTTCGATTTATCATATCCGATGAGAGTCCCGGAATGATGGGGATATTCTATATGCATCTTGTTAAGGTCGGTTACCAGGTGTTCAACATATGAATGATTTTTATCTCTACGCAGTTTGCGAAATGCCTGATATGAGATGTGTTAGAAAAATGAAATCTTGTGGTCTATTATTATGATTTGATAATATGTATGTTAAACCTATAACTCACCAACAATTTTGTTGACGTTTTAAGCATGTTTATTCTCAGGTGATTATCAAGAGATTCCGCTGTTGCATACTAAATTAAGGATAAGATTTGGAGTCCATGCTTGTATAATATTGTTTAAAAATTGCATTCGAAGGCTTATGTTGATGTGTAATATTATTGTAAACCATTATGTAATGGTCGTGTGAAAAATGCTATATTTTAGATTATCATTATTTGATAATCGTCGTAATATTTTAAAGGTTATGGTTTGTTTTTTAATCGAATGCAGTATTTGAAAAACGTCTCATATAGAGGTCAAAACCTCGCAACGAAATCAATTAATATGGAACGTTTATAATCAATATGAACGGGACATTTCATTTGCTAACAGAACGGTTCCTCCTGTTACACCTACACCTTTTCCAACAAATAAAACAAATGATTCTCCTGTGTTTGTAAGAACACAAGATCCGTTATCTTCAAATTCTAATAACTTGTATGAATTTAGAGGACATAGGGAGTTTCGTCAATGTTTTAGTTATGCTATTTTTGGGCACATTGCTGTTAATTGTCCTAGAAGATATAGATCACCAAGACAGAAGATTGATCTCACATATGATGATTGCAGATCATCTTATGCTCATAAAACAGGTTCACCTGTTAATGATGAAGTTTGTGTTAAAAATCATATGACAAAGGTTGTCTATGGAGAGTATAAGAGAAAGAACTTCAATAGGTCAATTTCTCCGGTGAAGATTAAGGTTCCTAAACAGGATATTGAGGCAAGAGTTGCCAAATCAAGTGATCATAGTAGAGCTTTTGAACCAAAGGCACGATCGCCTTCGCAAAAAGCTAGTCGTCGAAAATACTTTTTTCGTACCAGACCACGAGCGAATCGCTCCGAAAATGAGCAAAATGTGAAAAACCAGAAGAGCAATATTGCTACTTCTAAACTGTCTAAGTTTATGGTTTCTAATAATGAGATTCCACCGGACTCAAACGGGAAATGGATGGAAGTTCAAGCTATGGGTGTTAATGGACAACCTACTATCGTCCGGGCGTGGGTTCCCATTATCAATTAATTTTCTTAATGTGATTTTCAGGGAACCAGGGTACCTATAAACAACACCTGGATAGTGGATAGCGGTGCTTTGAAACATATGACTGGACAGCTATCTCTTCTTTCGGATGTACACCCAATTAAGGGAGGTTATGTGGCTTTTTCCGGAGATAAAGGAGGTCACATTTCAGCTCAAGGTTTATTGAAGAATGAAAAATTTAGTTTCAACAAAGTGAACTATTGTCAAGAGCTTGCAAACAATTTGTTGTCGGTTTCACAAATCTGTGAAAAATCTTTCAAGGTAGCATTTGATGACGAATTCTGCTACATTTTGAAGCCAGAGTTTGTGATTCCACCTGAAATGATTTTGATGAAGGCTCCTAGACAAGCTGATTTATATATGCTAGATATGAATGTTGCTACTTCAACTGCTGAACATCATCAAGCTTTTGTTTCTAAAGCGACTGAATAAGATTCTATTACTTGGCATAAACGCATGGGTCATTTAAGTTTTTGGAAGATGAACCGGCTGGTTCACAACAATCTTGTAGAAGGTGTTGATTTTCGATCTTTTAATATTCTAGGAACATGTGTTCCATGTAAGAAGGGTAAGCAGAGCAAGAAAGCTCATAAGTTAGTGAAGTATAATCCAATCTCTGCTCCACTTGAATTGTTACATATGGATCTTTTCGGTCCAATTCGTTTTGAAAGCATTGATGGAAGTAAATATTGTCAGGTTGTAACTGTTGATTATTCAAGATTCTCTTGGGTAATGTTTTTGAAAGAGAAGTCCAATACGTTTGAAAACTTGAAAGTGCTAATCAATCGATTAGATACAAGTTTCAATTTAAAGGTAAGAAAGATTCGTTGCAACAACGGTACAGAATTCAAGAATCAGTATCTTGCAGGTTTCTGTATTGAAAAAGGTATCAATATGCAGTTCAGTTCTGCATACGCTCCTCAGATGAATGGTGTTGCTGAAAGAAAGAATAGAGTATTGATAGAGATAGCTAGAACAATGCTAGCAGATTCATCGTTACATGTTCATTTTTGGAGTGAAGCTGTTGCAAATGCATGTTACACTATGAATCGAGTTCTGACTGTTAAACGACTGGGTAAAACTTGCTATGAGCTATTGCATGGGAGAAAACCATCCTTAAAGCATCTAGAACCATTTGGTGCACCTTGTACAATCTTGAAGAGAAAACCAGGAAGTAAGTTTGATTCAAAAGTAGTTACTGGAGTGTTTCTTGAGTATAGTTCTCCTAACAAGCGAGTTTTCAACAATTAGACAAGATGTGTTGAAGAATGGTCTGAAGTTGAGGTCCAGAGGAATCATACGAAGAGTGCTTCTAAGAGTCATCCTTGGATTTATAACTATGATAAGCTGATTGATTCATTCAATCTTGCTCCAGATCAGACGGAGAATGAAGTTGAGTTACAAATGCTGTTCAATTTACAGAATGAACCAGAAGTTTCTGCACCTACATCAACTCCAACTCCATTACCCACTCTCATTGAACCAGTTCAAGATTCAGATCAAGACATTGATCCAGTGTACGATACTTGCGGATCTGATATTTCAAGTGAGAGTTCTGATAATCATGAAGATATTGGTGATACTACGAATCTATATCATGAGATACCTGTTCCCGCACAACTAGTTCCCAGAACTACAACCGCTCATCCAAGAGAGAATATTATTGGAGATCCAAATGCATGTGTTAGAACAAGAAGGCAACTTCAGTTTGATGGTCAAGTTGATACTCATATGACAGCTGCTGTTGCATACTGCGAGTACTCATGTCATATTTCTAGAATAGAGCCAAAGACAACAAAAGAAGCCTTGAAGCATGTTGACTGGGTCATGGCTATGCAAGAAGAGATTCAGCAATTCCATCGTTTAGATATTTAGAAGCTAGTTACTAAGCCGCATGGTGCTAAAATAATTGATCTCAAGTGGGTTTGGAAGTGCAAGTTTGATGAAGATGGTAATGTTATCCGTAACAAAGCAATATTAGTTGCTAAAGGTTAACAGCAAGATCCTGAATTTGATTATGATGAAGTTTTTGCTCCTGTTGCCAGATTGGAAGCAATTCGCATTTTTATGACTTTTGCTTCATTTATGAAGTTCAAAGTGTTTCAGATGGATGTTAAGAGTGCATTTTTTATGGCAAGCTAAATGAAAGAGTATATGTCAATCAACCACGGGGTTTTGAAGATCATCTTCATCCTGACAAATAGTACCGATTACGAAGAGCCCTATATGGTTTACATCAAGCTCCAAGAGCTTGGTATGGACGTTTGTCAAGTTATCTGATTGAAAAAGGTTATCAAATGGGCACGGTAGATTGTACTCTGTTCACTAAGGTTAAAGATGATGATATTATTTTGGTCCAGATATATGTAGAAGACATTATTTTTAGTGCTACTAAGCAGGAACTCATCGATGAGTTCGAGCAGGTTATGAAAGATGAATTCGAAATGAGCAAATTGGGTCTCTTACACTACTTTCTTGGTTTGCAAGTCGAACAGACTGATAATGGAATTTTTCTCCATCAAGCAAAGTATGTAAATGATATACTCGAATGTTTTGGTATGACTCAAAAACGTCCTGTGTCAACCCCGCTAGCTGTGAATCATGGTATTTCGTTAGACTGTGAAGGGGATCCTGTTGATCCTATATACTATCGAGCAATCATCGGATCGCTCATGTATCTCACTGCATGTAGGTCGGATATTATGTTTGCAACATGTCTATGTGCTCGTTATCAAGTTAATCCGAATACAGTTCATCTTGCAGCTGCCAAAAGAATTCTTCGTTATCTATTACATTCTCCAAATCTCAGCATCTGGTATTCGAACGAAGACAAGTTTGATCTTGTAGCATATAGTGATTCAGACTATGCAGGTTGCAAAATCAATAACAAATCTACATCAGGAGGATGTTAATTTTTAGGTGAAAGGCTGGTGACCTGGCAACGCAAGAAACATACTGCAGTTGCGCTTTCCACGTGTGAAGCTGAATATATCGTTGCTGCTAGTTGCTATTCGCAAGTTGTTTGGATCCAACAACAACTTCGCGATTATGGACTAAGAATCTCTTTCTCTCCTCTTTATATTGATAATACTGCTGCTATTGCAATTACTAAGAATCACGTGCAACATTCAAAAACCAAACACATAGGTGTTAAATATCATTTTCTTAGGGATTGCCATGAGAAAAAGATTATTGAGGTTAAGAGAATAGGTACTAAGGACCAGAGGGCTGACTTATTCACTAAGGCTTTTGATAAACCTAGGTTCTTGCTACTGTTAGAGATGAATGACATTGTTGATCGCGACAAAGTGATTTCGGATGTTTTTTGTGAGGATTAATCAAACTTTTAAACTTTGCATGTAGGATGCATGACATATAGTTTTTAGTTTCTTATTATCTGTATTGCATATTTTTGCTTTCTGTCTGCATTTCTTTGCATGATTTATCTCATGATTGCATGCTAATCGGTAGTTATTTTCTGTTTCTTTTGTTAAAATGCTAAAAGACAAAAAGATTTTATATTTTAGTATTTTAGGGGGAATATATGTTATCAACAAAAAATACCTAAAAAGTGTAAAATGCCTCATCATAAAATCCTAAAAAGTTAAAAATTCCAAAAATGAGCTTGTTTTGATTAATATGTTGGAGATGAAGAAATTACTGCACTGAGAATTGATATATTTGATTAGTAAGGACTAATTTGAATGTTTATGTTTATCTGTTGTGTGATGTACTGATAGATGTGACTTATGAATTCTTGGCATTAGACAATTATAATAAGAATAACGATCATCTAAGATTCAGAAGTCATGAACAATCTGTTGCGTTTGAAGGTAGTCACATAATTATCTCCGAAACCGTATCTAATCGATTGAGGGTATCCCCTATCATAATTGATAATCACTGGAAAAGGTTGGGGTGGATTTTAAGTTGAGGATTATCTGTTTGGCTGGTGCATACCACGTTGTCACGGGCCTAAGACTTTATAATCGAAACTAAACCCCGAAAATATCAGAGAAAATTAGTTTATGTCGAAAGTAAGTGTCCCTTCTCGCTTAAGGTTGAAAAGTATAATTCCTTATTGCGGACAGTTCAAGCATTTAAGGGAGAAAACCTTCGAGTGATCTAAGCACACAACAAAGAAACATGAGTTCATGCATAAAAATGGAAAATCCATTCATGATAGCGTTCAAAATCAATATATCAAAAGACTGTGATATGCTAAAAAGAAATATCAAAAGAAAATCAAAGTAAAAAATAATTGTCGTATCAAGATGGCAAAGTCCTGAAAGTATGAAGAATGCTGATTCATGATGTGCTCATAAAGAACTCAGATCATTCTTAGTGTGACGCCCCCACGCAGCTTGAATTGTTTAATCACAACGTTCACACTGACCTATCAAGATTCTTGTCGTCTGCAATATAGAGTTATACCTATTAAGACCGTAAGTTGGAAAGATACTTATCTAGATATACTCTAAATAATATATAAATGAAAGTTTATCTCTCGATTCCGTTTTCCATGTCAAATTGAACATAAAGAAGTTAAGGACCTTGAGATTTATTTCGTGTGATGACTGGTCATCAGGAAAGTCTGCTTTAACTGTAGACCAATCCCCACGGTAAATAATGCGCCTATTCGGATAATCCAATATATTCTAAAATCTGCCGTTCCAACTAGATTGAAGATTATCAATACACTGATAGAAGCCAAAGGCTGACGGGGTTATTCAAAATGCCGTGAGAACCATCCTGTTTAATTTGAATGAAATACATGGAAAGAGATAACGGAAAGTTACGCGTAATGAATTGACAACCTAATAAAAACGCACAATCATAAGTGATGAAAGAACCAAGGATTAATGAACTTAGCATGATCTCAAAATCATTTCTTTATAGTGTTCAAGTAATTAATGCCAACATGATTGTCGAAGTGTCCGGAATGAATATGTTCATGTTTAATGAGGATTGATATCAGTAATTGCATGATAATAGACATAGACTGGATAATTAGGAATGAACAACAGAAATTGATTCAATATGTCAGTTCTTATCTATTTTTAAATTGTTAATCATTTTGCTCACAAAAAGAATGTGGATTTATATGTTTGCTTTTCTGTTTATTAAATAGTTTGC
The DNA here is from genome assembly GCF_046630445.1 of Rutidosis leptorrhynchoides. NCBI lineage: Eukaryota > Viridiplantae > Streptophyta > Magnoliopsida > Asterales > Asteraceae > Rutidosis > Rutidosis leptorrhynchoides. The sequence continues at coordinate 129,804,366 of NC_092335.1, forward strand.
ATTGAAAACTGTAAGACAACAAAAAGATTTTGGTTTTGCATGTTATTGCATTTCATGGTAGAATGTCTTTTCTTTGCATATATTTTTTTAGTTGCATGACATTATATATCGGAAAACTTATAAAGATTTCTTACGTTCTTTTGTTTTCTGATTATCCTCTAAATGTACAATAACATCTGAAAGAACCTTGTCGAGATCAAGATATTTTTGGCCACCAAATCCATAAGTTAGAAGTTGGTAGAGCTTGTGATTATTTGAAGGACTTTAATGATTTAAGGTTGTTAGTGAACTCAAGATGACATTACACTGTAGGTCTTACTCATGAGAAACCAAATGTTTAGAGTAATAACCTTATTTGGGTTAGAATTTTTTATCTACCTAAGTGTTGATGATAATTTCTTGAAGGATTAGTGATTTTTGACTCAAATTGAAAGTGCTAGTTAGCTCTAAGATTGCCAAACGAGTCGAAATCCTAAGTTTATGAAAATTTGAAAATTTAAAATTGCCTAAGTGGCTCACTAGCACGATTGATGTGTGAACCGTACGAGTAACCACACATGTGAGGTTAACCATACGGATGACCCTGTTCAATATTGTCCTAAGACATTTGGGTCACACGCACGAGTGATTAAGGTGAGACGCGCAGTTGATGGTGGATCGTGTGATCAACCGTACGGTTGATCACGAGAGTATAAATAGAGGATGCTGAGCACAGTTGCTCACACTTGCACCCTCCACCTATTTTCTCTCTCAATTTCGATCATCACCAAATCAAATTTCAACCACAGCGTTTATTAAGCTCATTAAGCCGACTCCAGCACCACCAACTAGGTATGATTTCATCAAGTTTAAGTGTGTTAATTTGTTGATTGAATGCATCGAAACCCTAAGGGTTTGTAAATCGAATTTTGTGAAATTGAAGTGTGTTTTGATGTGTATCTGTTATTGTTTTGTGTTAAACGGAACATACACTTGCTATTGTGATGTAAATCGGTCCCTAAAATGATCAAACATGTAATCTATGTAATTTGAAAAGGCATTTAATACGGGTTTCATCAGACATGCACGAGTGACATCACTCGCACGCGTGAGACATGACTCGCACGAGTTAGTACATGGTTGATGATCAACCGTGTGAACCTTTGAGCTCACTTGTTAAGTTTGAATTGGTTGCTCACTCGTTTGACAGAGCTGACACGTGTGATTACACGCACGAGTCACCACACGGTTGACTCACTCGCTTATGAACAGGTCCTCAACCGTGCACCTTGTCTGAAACCATATTACTGCTCAAACGTGTCAACAGTGGCACGAGTGACTATATCACTCGCACGTTTGATGACTCAGCCGCACGTGTGACATTATCACTCGCACGGTTTATCATGTTAATATGTTTATGACACTTTGACGCGAATGCTTTGATATTTTATGATATGTGGGTTGTATTTCTAACATTTCTATTAATGTTTCAGTTTGTTAAGAAATCATCAATGGCTGATCAACAAGTCAATGTTCCAATTGTTAACGTAGAAGGACAGGGGGAGCAACAAGCGAATCCTCAAGTTAATCCAGTTAACCCACCTGCTCAGCAAGAGATTCCTCTAGAGAAGGGTGAACTGAACAATCAAGTCGCTCTTTATGACACTACTTTAGAGAGAGGTGATCATTTTAAAGAAATTATAGCTTTCCTTCAGATATCAAGGATACACACTCTATTTCTACTCCATGCACGCCATACTACAGCCATCAGAGAGAATTCTGAAGAAATGCTGTACTGGATGTATCAGAAGATGATGCTAAGATTGTCAGTAAGGTTCAAGGGCATGAGATCATTGTTTCTAAGACAGTGATAAGAAGGATTTTGGGTTTTAATGACGAGAATTGCTCTCACATGATGATCAGTCGAGAGAGAATTCATGGTTGCTTCAAGAGATGTGCTTATTCTGGGTATATTGCTGGCAAATCTGAACTGATAAAGACGCTTCTGCCTCCATAGTTTAGATATCTTGCTCATGTGATTATGCACTGCTTGAGTGGACGCAAATCGGGTTTTGATAAGTTGAATGAAAAGTGCAGAGTATGTTTGTGTCACATACCCTAAAGGCTCCATATGATTTCTCAGGATTTGTCTTACACTACTTCAAAGCGAATCTTTTCAGTTCTACTCAGAGATATCTCATTTATGCCCGTTTTCTTCAATTGATCATTAATGATGTTGCACCTGATCTACCTAAGCTTGAAGAGGATATTATTCACCTTAAGCCAATGAATCCAATAACTTTCCAAAGAATGGAGGAGACAAGAAACAAGGATTTAAAGCCTGACTTTAGCAGAAAGCTTATTTGTCATCTTGCCAAGGAGAATTATCGATGTCCAGCAGGTAATGCTTGGAGGAATGAGGATTCAGACTCTGACTACGAAGTTTCTGATAAGGAAGGTGAGGGTGATAATCAACGAGCTACTGGTGAAATTCAAGGAGGAGGTAATGTTGATGATGAGATTATCGAAGGTGATGATGAAGCGACAGAGGATGATGTCAGCTTGATTCAGAGGAAGAGGAAAGGGAAGGAAGCAATGACTTCAGAACAGCCCAAGAAGAAGGAGAAAAGAACAAAACATCACTTTGATTCGTCTCAAAAGTCATCACAGGGAGGTTCAAAATAACATGCTCAGAGACAACCATTCAGTTTCATGAAGGATGTAAGAGCTACTGTTACATCACCAAAACCTGCCACCATAACACCTCAGGTCACGCCAACTGAATTCAAGACACAGCATAATCTACTGTTGTCTTTGATCACGAAAATAACCAACTTAGAGAATTAAGCCATTGAGGACAAGAAGATCAGTGAAGCTAAAATTGAATCATTGGTAGAAGAAAACAAGAGGTTATCTGATAGATTGGACTGTCAGAAGGGAAGGACGGAGAAGTTGAAGAAGAAAGTGTTGGCAATCAAGAGTGAGAATAAGGAGAAGTTGAAGGATTTGAACAATAAGATCGAATCGATTACCTCTGGCAAAACTAAGTTGATTAAGGAGAGAAAAGAAGAATTTTCTTCTGATTTGGGTGGTAATGACGAGAAAGATGATGAAGAAGATGCTAGAATTGGAGGACCCTCTTTTGAGATACCGTTAGTGATACCTATTCGAAGCTTTAATGAATACGGTGAGGTCTTTTCTGCTGAATATTATATGAAATATTCAAATGTTTTTAATGATGCAGAAAAGGGGGACGTTCCACTAAGTGATTTTCCGATGGAACAGCTTGCTGCTCTGGCATACGGTAGCGAAAATGATACAGAGGATGCAGAGACAGTTGAAGCTGAGAACAAGGCTCCACAAGAAGAGTCATTTTCTAGTATCCCTCCTGAATCAATCCAAAATATCAACTTGAGTGATTTCGATAATTTGTTTGCTGATGAGAAGAGTGCAGATTCTGTTAGTAAGGATAATGTAAAAGAGGATGTGATTGTTGAATCCGAGGATGAATTGGTAACAGAATCTGATGAAGAAGAAGAAGAAGAAGTTGAGATTGTTATGCCTTCGCTTAAGTGACTTTTTCAATTTGAGTTGTGATGTGAAAAGAAAGAAATTAGATGATTTATAACAGGCGAGGAACGTATACAAAGAACAAGTGAAAGAAGTGGATGTTTTAATTGAAAAGAACAAGAAAATCTGACATGAGAAACTGCTCGTTGAGAAAGAAAGAAAAGAGATTGAGCTGAAGAAGAAGAAACTCTGAGCCGAGCAAGCTAAAGCCGAGGCATGGAATGAGATTAATGAATGGTTCAAACGTGATAGGGTTAAAGTAAACAGAAACGTTGAAGAAGACGAGATCTGTCAGAGTTGGTGGAAACATAACGTCGTTAACCCTGATCAGTTGAATAAGCCAGAACTCGAGCTGAAGTTTGCTAGTTTCTACGAAAGGGGAAAGAGAACCAAGAAGTATTCCAAGGGTAAAATACTAAGTTGGGGTTACTTCAAGGAGATCAATTGTTTCGCAATCAAGAGGGAAGGAGGAGTTGATTACATGGCACATCCTAGTCACTTCAAAACCCTACCGTACTTCGAGATCATGCAGCTTGCTAAGCTGAAGATGTTGAACGCTGAAGATTGTGACCTTTCCAGGTGGTTTCAGAGAAAACTCAGATATGAGTATAAGACAGGGAAATGGGACATTTTTAAGTGAACAGCCGCCAGGTTTTCCATGCACCCAACAGAGAGAAATTCTAAAGGTGGACCTGTATGCGTTGTTAAGTTCCGTCCAGCCAAGTACATGAAGCAATCTCCATTGATGCCCTTACCCAAGGATTGCAAAAACTTCAGATGGTGGTTCTATGATGAGTTGTCGAAAGAAGCAGTGATCTTAACTGCAATTGAAAAGGAAGATGGAAGCATACAGTTCAATAATGTGAGGATTTTAGATCCTATGTGGCTGAGGAACTTATCGAGATTTGATGTGGAGACTCTTCACCGCCATCACATTACTTTTAGAGATGATCGAAAAGAGGAAGCTATAAGATATCAACGTGTGATCGATGTCTACTATGCATACCTCAATAGAAACAGTGATGCTCAAAGCTCAAACCAAGTTCAAGCCAGCTGATCTATGTCGGATATTGTGTTGCTAGTTTGTATTTTGTTTTTGATGATGTATTTAGGCGAGAGAGAGAATCTGGATATGTACTTGTTGTTAAACTGATGTTACTTTTGGACTTATATGTATTTCATGGATGTTTACTTTATTGTAGTCGATGGTCTAGGTCCTAGGGGGAGTTGTTGATGCATTTTATGTAAGTCCCTAGACATCTAATCCACGTCAATTGCAGGTACTTCAGTTTATGGGCTACCATGATCGCTCGTTATTATCCTATACGTGTTTATATGTGGTTACAGGTACTGCAGGAACATGAAAAGGATAAGTTGACATTGCTAGACTCTGTCACACGTACGAGTGAAGTCTCACTCGTACGGGTGACAAGCTCATATGCACGGTTGAGCTGAGCTGAGTCATAAATCTAATCTGACTAAACATATACGAGTGAGTGATCACCCGTACGGCTAAGGCTGATCACTCGTACGATTGATAGCTGGCACGCACAGTTGATGCATCAGTAGGGGTATATAATGTGTTATGTTCTTCATTTTAGGTTAAGCCTCTCACAAACACACATCACTCAGATCTGGTAACCCTAATCCGTTTATCTCTCAACCCAAATCACTCCAGTAGTGAATAATAGCTCTAGGCATTAATCTAATCACACAATCCTTGTTGTGGTTTGACTAATTTAATCCCAAAAAGCTCCTAATATTCACTAGTTATGTTTTGATTCACTAATTCCGCATTTGTGTGAAGTAAACCTGTTGATTTCGAAGTTCCTAGTCATGTTTCATCATTTTGCAATCTCTATTTTTGGGCTGAGAATACATGCACTTTATTTTAAACGCAATGGATACAAGTACATACTAAATTCTACACCGAGTTTGAACCGAAAATCCCTTAGCTTTGGTAACTAGTAACTGCCAGTTATAAGAACTGGTGGGCGCGAGTAGTTATATATGGATCCATAGGGCTTGACATCCCCGTCTGTTCCAGGTATAGAAACCCTAGCCTAAACTATAAAACAGACGTATGCTATTTGAGTTTAGTACACGTTGGTTTGCGTGTATTGTACATGTTGGTTGCATGTATGTTAAAATAGGGGTACTTATTATAACGTTAAAGCTTAGTTACCAGGGTGCTCAATTTCGTAGAATCTTTTGATAAACGTTTCAGATGAAACAACTAAAATCTTGTGATCCACCTTTATATACAGATTATGCGCAACACTAAAACTATGAACTCACCAACCTTTGTGGTGACACTTTAAAGCATGTTTATTCTCAGGTTTCTAGAAATCTTCCGCTGTTTGCTTGTACGTTATACAAGATATGTGCATGGAGTTATACATGCTTTATTCGAGAAAACTTTGCATTCACAAAATCATCACCATTTATCTTATTTTGACTGCATTGTCAATGGATGTATTATGGTAAACTTGTGATGACCCGGAAATTTCCGATCAAATTTAAACTTAATCTTTATATGATTTCGACACGATAAGCAAAGTCTGTAATATTGAAATCTTAAAAACTTTGAACTGTGTTCATGTATTCATTTACCATTTGACTGCTCTCGACGATTCACGAACAATCAATTGTAAATAGATTTGTATGTATTTAAATATATATGTATATATAAATATAATAATTTGGAAATTAACTTTAAATATTATATGTTGTTGTATTAAAATTAATTATGTAAATAAAAATAAAAATATGATATTATGATAATTATTATTTAAAACATATCTATATATATAAATAAAGTATATTAAATATATATTTTGTGAATTCGAATCTATATAGTAAACGACGGTAACACTCAATTGCCATTCGATGGATATGAGATAAGTTAAATTCAAACTTACTTGATTTTAAAATAAACGGTGATTCGTAAATGAGTCATATAAATCATAGGCTTATTAAAATATATTTAGAAGCTAATTAATAAATTTTAACACTTTTTATATTTTACCCAGGAGTGGGCAGTGAGTTAATTTTTGGTTAATAAGTTAATGATCGAATTTTATACCATAATGACCAAGATAAATAAATATAGTTAATTTAAAAAATATGAAATTTTTCTGAAGACTTTTATCCGCCACTGATTAACAACAGGGTACGATATAACATTCGTGTTAAAACTGTATGTATTGAAATCTAAAGAGGTGTAACTGAATTCAATCTACACGTTTTTATTATCATTTTATAATTTTTTGTTACAATAATTATAACTTTTATATATTTGTTTGTGGGTCACAGCTTTTATACAACACATCTTTCCTTTGTCTTCTTTTATATTGATATATGATGTACTACATACATGCATCGACATATAACCACTTATATTCTCTTCTTGTTTCCACTACTTTCATTTCTTGGTTATTAATCAAACACCATCATCCATAATTCATGTTCCTGCCCGACTTCAAGAATTAAAACAAACCAACCTTCAATCTCACCACTTACCCATCAACTACTTTTGCTACAGTTCTTTTTTTCAATCATACCCAATAAAAAATTCATTCCTATCCTTAATAGTTGTTAAATATTTCATTTATTTTGAAGCATGTGCAGTTAAGATGAATTGTTTTCTTTGAAACCCACCAACTTACAATTCACACAATTGTCCATTTGACTTGCATCATTGTCATCTTATTCATTATTTTCTTAATTTTAATTCTTCTGACATGATTCAAATAATAAGTATTTGAAGCATTATTTTCTTAAGTAATGCTTAAATGTTAACAACTCAAAATTTGGCAACAACTCCAGTGACTTCATCAACTCCGGCAAAGGTAGTAACGGTGATGATGATACCAATCATTAGGACCATTGAGCTACTATATCTTGTTTCTATATTTGATCTTAATTCGAAACCCACTTATGTACTATTGCTTTGCCTTTTGTTTACTGTATCGACCACCTTACAAACCACCTTTGAACCTAGCATCTTCATCCACTTTTATGATACACGAACAAAACCCACATAACCATAACCATCACCTACGATTTGCATACCTCCTGCTCAACTTCTATTCGGTTCAAGACGATACCAACCTCACTACCTCCACCACCAAGGACCACCTACGAACCCATAAACAACCTTTAACTAACACCTCAAGCTACACCACCTTCGCATTTTATTACTTTTCTTCTATGTTGAAATCATGAATCCAACCCACAACACAAAACCCACTTCCTTCCATGACCCAATCCAACAACAGAATACCATCAATATGCTACTACTATATTTCTTATTTGTTTAAAAACCATCGACCATGAAAAGCATCACCAAAACCCACTTATGAACGAGGATTCTTGATGCTGTTATGATTATGATTCTGTCATGGACAACTAATCACAACGGGCTACTATAACCGAAGCATCACCACTTTTCTTCACTTTTCTTTTTCATGAAACCATAAACCATCATGAACCGCCACCACCAATTTTTTTTATCTTTCCTTTCACTGATCTGCAGCCTGTTTAACACCTCATTTACAGCAACTACGGCTGCGTATGATACCTGTTTCTACTTCTGTTTCTGTTGACGACTAAAACCAGGAAGCACCATCTTTTTATCACCATAAAAATATTACACGCTGCTGTATGCTTTCCTATACAATCGAAAACCAAGGGCCATCATCATATACTGTCACATCTATTTTGAGTTTTCTATGGCTATTAAGGTTATACGAAGTGAAGGAGAAAGGAGATTGAAAGTGATGGAAGAATATAACAATAATGTGTGGACAATTTGAGGACATTGGCCGACAATTTGGGTAACCAGTTGGAATTATTTAACGTTATACTACAATTACTTTAATATATATGTTTCCCTTTTAAAAACCCCACTAAAGAACTGATACTATATTACCGAATATTTATTTTACATTAGGCCATCGAACAATTATTTTAACATATTGGGTCGTGAGTTTTAGATATTGGGCTTGAGAGTTGTTGGGCCGTATACTTGTGTTTTCTATGCCGAGACCCAAATTTAATCAGATTATAAGTTGAGGAATCGTGAAGTTAAAACGATAATTGATACATGAAGATATTGACGAGTACGTGATTGTGAAGTCACGAAGTAGATCATGATGATATGATGATGATCATGATGGTGTAGAGATGAGATGACTATGTTGTACGATGACGAAAACTAGTATGGTGATGTTAGATGACCGAGATGAACGATGGTTACGATTCACGATTAGGATATATTGATGATTAGATAATGATAATTACGCGATGTTGATTATGATGGTGAGTATGAGCAGGAGTATGATTATGATCATGGTAACGATGGTATAATAAGGATAATGATGATCATCGTGATGATGATCAAGGATGTGGTGATGATTATAGTTACTAGATGATGATAATGAGGTTATAATGATTATGATAATCATAAGGAGTTACAATGATGATACATGATTATGATTCACGATGATGTGATAATCAAAAATAAAGATGATGAATAAGTAAAAGGATTCTTTAAAAAGAAAACTGATTTGTGGGTTAAAATAATTTGGATCTGTATTATACTAGGAAATCACAAATCGAGTAATAGTTAAGGATGTTATCGGGTTAGCGTTTCATGACTCGTCCTAATCCATCTGGACGAATACATTACATTTGGTTACATAGCGAGGTACTTGACCTCTATATGATACATTTTATAAACATTGCATTCGTTTTTACAAGACAAACTTTCATTACATCGACAGTTGACGGCATGCATACCATTTCATAATATATCCAACTATAATCGACTTAGTAATAATCTTGATGAACTCGACGACTCGAATGCAACGTCTTTTGAAATATTTCATGAATGACTCCAAGTAATATCTCTAATATGAGCAAATGTACAGCGGAAGATTTCTTTCATACCTGAGAATAAACATGCTTTAAAGTCTCAACCAAAAGGTTGGTGAGTTCATTAGTTTATCGTAATCAATCATTTCCATAATTTTAATAGACCACAAGATTTCAATTTTTCCATAAATATCATTACACTCGCAAGTGTATAAAATCCATTCGTATGATGAACACCTGGTAACCGACATTAACATAATGCATATAGAATATCCCCCGCATACTCGCAAGTATGCCATAATATTGGCAATCGCAATCACCATTTAAATCGAAGTACTAAAGCATTCCAAATTCCAGAATGGGGTTTGTTAGGCCCATAGATCTATCTTTAGGATTCGCGTCAATTAGGGGCCATTTCCCTAATTCTTAGGTTACCAGACTTGAAGGGGTGATATTCGGTTTAATAATCCAACCATACAATGTAGTTTTAAGTACTTGTGTCTATTTCGTAAAACAGTTATAAAACAGCGCATGTATTCTCAGTCCCAAAATATATATTGCAAGAGCATTTAAAAAGGGAACAAATGAAACTCACTATACTGTATTTTGTAGTAAAAATACATATGACGACATTGAACAATGCAGGGTTGGCCTCGGATTCACGAACCTATATCATTTGTGTATTTGTTAATATACATAGTTGTAATCGAATATATATATATATATATATATATATATATATATATATATATATATATATATATATATATATATAATCTATTAGTTATATACTTTTTATATTAATAATATATATATGTTTCATATATTCATTTTGTATATGAAAACATTAATTTTATTATGTTATATGTATTAAATATAATATTGTTTGTTTGTTAAAATATAGTAATTATAATAATACGAAGATATTATTTGTAATGGTAAAAATGGTAATAATGATAATACCTTATGTTACTAATAAAAATATTAAAGTTAATAATTTTTGTTAATAATAATATTGATGATAGTTTTTGATTATAAATCTCATAATGATAATCTTAGTAGTTTTTGGTAAAATGAATAATTTATTAATAATGGTAGTGAAAATAATAATTTTTGACATTAGTACATAATACTTAATAATAATAACTATTACAATCTTATTATTAATGGTAATCTTAATAATAATAATTTTGTTAATAATAATAATAATAATAATAATAATAATAATAATAATAATAATAATAATAATAATAATAATAATAATAATAATAATAATAATAATAATAATAATAATAAATCTACAATGATACAATACTAATATTAATCCTAATAATAATAGTTTGTATTATTTTCATAATAACAATTATAATAACAGGCCTAATCATAATAATACTTTTATTGATATTAATAATACTAATAATCATGAATAATACTTAATGATTTTTCATAATAACAAAATGATAATAATAATAATCATAATGTTACTAATACCTAATAATAATAATAATTGATAATTACTACTCATATTAGTAATATTAATAACAATAATAATTATAATACTAATATTAATAACAATAACAATAACAATCATATTAATAATAATAAAAATAATAATAATAATAATAATAATAATAATAATAATAATAATAATAATAATAATAATAATAATAATAATAATAATAATAATAATAATAATAAATTAATGGAGATGAGGTTAAAAGCGTATACCCTAAAAAAATGCTCCAGACAGGACTCGAACCCGAGACCTCTTGATTTTACATAACACCCATGACCACTCGTCTGCTTACTTTCTTTCTGATTTATTCTACCTTTTAATTGTTATAACCCGTATAACTTATCTGTTTTTTCTTTTTCATCATTAAACTCCAATTCAACTGTGACCTCACGAATCATAGATGTGTAATAATTTGTTGGGTTTAGGTATGTTAATTAGAACTTATACGCACCTCAGTGTTTTCCAATTTAATAGCAAACATAAAAAAATAATCCAAGAGAATAAAACAGCAGTCGCTGTTAACAAAAAAAAATAATGAAGAACATTGAAATTGATTTCGACCTTGAGACCGTTTTGACAGAAATTTTCTACATAAAAGATGTTCACAATCCTTCTCATAAACTGTTTGAACCTTTAATTGAATCTGAAACATCGACTAGACTTTGAATTTCATGAAGAACAATAGGTTTGACTTTTTAATAAACAAATTTTGACTCCAAAATTCAGGATCGATATAACGATTTGAAATCTGATACTTTGCAGAAAAATTGAGTAATATATTCCTAACAAAACCTCATTTACACAATTTGAAATTTTATTCGAATTCAAGGTTTAAAAAAAATAGAACGTGAACAGAGCAGGTGATGTTCTTCATTTTCTGTTTTTAAAAAAAAAATCAAATTTGAGTACGTGGAGAGTAATAATTGATAAGAGTGATAATGTCCAGAATAAATTTGATAACAACACGAAATAACAACTGGTTTTATAATGAATTGCTCGTTCTAATAATTTAAAAAAATAGCAGACAAAGAAAATAATAAAAGGAATTGACTGCTAACATATTTTTGTTCTTATTGTATTTGATTGGTACGATCTGAGTCAATTAACTACATGTGGAAAATGATTTGAGACATATTCCATCCTATAATTTCGATATTTGATTAAATAAATATTAATAATAATCATTCTGTTAATAAATAATAATAATAATAATAATATTTATAATTATTAATAATAATAATATTAATAATGATATTAATAATAATAATATTTATAAAGATTGTAATATTATACTAATAATAATGAGGTTAATGATGAAAATAAAAACAATGTTAAAAATCTTATAGTAATAAATAATAATAAAAATTTTAATACTAATAGTATTTATGTTATCTATAATAATAACCTTAATATTAATCATAAAATGATAATAATAATATTATTAATGAAAATAATAAATTGTATTATTTTTCTAATAACTATCGAAATTATAATAATTTATTGTAATAATAGCAATTCTTAATAATAATAGTAATATTAATATTAGGTAATAATACTAATATTATTTACCATAAATAAAATTATAACTTTACAACTAGTTATAATAACGATGATATTAATAATTATAACCAATCAAATGTATCAAGTTTTATATTGTAATTTTCATAATATTAAATACACTAATATTAAAAATGAATGAAATAATAATATAGTAACTATAATCAAACTCGTAATTTTAACTCCGTTGAGTTGTACATTGAGGCTCGGTTTATGTCTCGATTCCGCTTTTTCAAACGTCATTTTGTACGCTCTAATATCTTGTACTTTACGTTTCGCGACACGTTCTTTCATCAATATTTAGACTTAATTTATCGATAAATTATATAACTTGGAGTGTAATTTGTACATTTAAACATTTTGGTTATTTACATCTTCAATCTGTCTTTATATTTAAATTTGTTTAATCACATTCGCATGTCAAACGAGTGTTACTGACATTTACTAAATTAATTCAAATTCACAAAAAATATATTTAATATACTTTATTTATATATATAGATATGTAATAAATATTAATTATCATAATATCATATTTTATTTTATTTTACATAACAACATATAATATTCAAATTATATTTCCTATATATATTTATATTTATAAAAATATATGTATCTATTTACAATATAGTTGTTCGAGAATCGTCGGGAATGGTCGAAGTCAAATGAATGTACGAAAATAGTTCAAAATTTTTTACACTCAACTTTACAGACTTTGCTTATCGTGTCGAAATCATATAAAGATTAAGTTTAAATTTGGTCGGAAATTCCCGGGTCGTCACATAGCAGGACGTCGCGGGTTCAAACCCGGACTTGGGCATTTTTTTAAGGACTACTTCTTTGAGGTAGTTTACTTATTACTCATTATTATTATTATTATTATTATTATTATTATTATTATTATTATTATTATTATTATTATTATTATTATTATTATTATTATTATTATTATTACTATTATTACTATTATTATAAAAATATTACAACTTTCTATTATAAATATTGTTTTACCAAATAGAGTATTAGTTATATAAAAACATATTTTAATATAATCCTATATATATAAAGATATTAATCTTAATACGTTATATTATATAAATAAACTCAGTCAATTAAATGTGATATGTGTTAATATATATACATGATATAGGTTCTTGAATCCGAGACCAACCCTGCACTTGTTCAGTGCCGTCATATGTATTTTTACTACAAAATACAGAATTCTGAGTTTCATTACTCACCTTTTAAATGCTTTTGCAATATATATTTTTGGGACTGAGAATACATGCGCTTTTATAAATGTTTGACGAAATAGACACAAAGTAATTGAAACTACATTCTATGGTTGAATGATCAAAGCCGAATATGCCCCTTTTTGCTTGGTAACCTAGGAATTAGTAAACCAGTCTACTAATTGACGCGAATCCTAAAGATATGAAAGGTCCCGTTCATATACATTATAAACGATTCACAATAGTTGATTACATTGCGAGGTATTTGACCTCTATATGATACATTTTACAAACATTACATTCGTTTTTAAAAGACAAACTTTCTTTACATCGAAAATTGACAGGCATGCATACCATTTCATAATATCCACTATCCAACTATAAATTGATTTAATAATAATCTTTGATGAACTCAATGACTCGAATGCAACGTTCTTCGAAATATGCTATGAAAGACTCCAAGTAATATCTTTAAAATGAGCAAATGCACAGCGGAAGATTTCTTTAACACCTGAGAATAAACATGCTTTAAAGTGTCAACCAAAAGGTTGGTGAGTTCATTAGTTTAACATAAACAATCGTTTCCATCATTTTAATAGACTACAAGATTTCATATTTCCATTTCTCATAAACATACGTCCCATGCAAAGAGACAAAAAATATCATTCATATAGATTGAACACCTGGTAACCGACATTCACATTATGCTTATTAGAATATCCCCATCATTCTGGGATCCTCCTTCGGACATGATATAAATTTCGAAGTACTAAAGCATCTGGTACTTTGGATGGGGCTTGTTGGGCCCAATAGATCTATCTTTAGGATTCACGTCAATTAGGGCGTCTGTTCCCTAATTCTTAGATTACCAGACTTAATAAGGGGCATATTCAGTTTAATAATCCAGCCATAGAATGTAGTTTTGATTACTTGTGTCTATTTCGTAAAACATTTATAAAAGCAGCGCATGTATTCTCAGTCCCAAAAATATATATTGCAAAAGCATTTAAAAAGGGAGTAATGAAACTCACGCATATAAATATTGTAAAACAGTTATTAAAGCATTTGCATGTATTCTCAGCCCAAAAATGTAAAGAGTAAAAAGGGCAAATGAAACTCACCGTACTGTATTTTGTAGTAAAAATACATATGACTATATTGAACAATGCAGGGTTGGCCTCGGATTCACGAACCTATATCAATTATGTAATTATTAATACGTATAATGTAAATCACAAAATTTCATTTTTTAATATGTATTATTTATATATTTATAGTTTTGTAGAATTTATTCTAAATTCCATTTTAAAACGTACACTTATATTATATTTTAAGTTATATTTTATATATATCGATTTTATGTATATATATGTATAATGATTAACGTTTATATAATTAGTGATATTAATATATCTATATACATATATTTGTAATAAAAATTTTTATATCAATTAATTATATATGTCATTATATATTCATTTTATATATTAAAATAAATAAAAATAATTATATATTTAAATTATGTGTATTAGATATATTTTTATATAAATTCTCTTTTGTTTGCAAAATACTAGTTACAATAATACCAGAATAAGTATAATAATAGTAATAATAATAGTTTTAAATAAAAATGATGGATTAAGAGTAATGATACTTTTAGTAAAAAATATATTAATCTTTAATAGTTGCAACACCGTTAATAATAATCATATTAATATTAATAATAATGATAATAATACTTGTGTCAATATTTATAATACTTATAATCATAACATGATACTTATACTAATATTTATGATAATAAGTATAATTTGTATTATTTTAATAATAATAATCAATATCATAATAATGATAATAATAATACTTAATTGATCAAATTTATAATAATAATATTAATGATACTTATTTTAATACTAATGATATCAATAATTATAATACTTATAAATATGATAATAATTATAACTACAATACTAATAATAACAATAACAATGATAATTATGGTAATAATAATAATAATAATAATAATAATAATATTAATAATAATAATAATAATAATAATAAGAATAATAATAATAATAATAATAATAATAATAATAATAATAATAATAATAATAATAATAATAATAATAATAATAATAATAATAATAATAATAATAATAATAAATAAGACTACCTTTAATAAATATGGCCTAAAAAAATAGTGTTGCTCCAGGGACTCGAACCCGTGACCTCCCGCTCACACGCTCACCCCCTTAACCATCTGAGCTGCTGCTCGTTTTCTATTTTTATACCATCTTTTATATATATAACCCGTATACTATTATCTTCATCTTCATCAAGTTACACCATCGACCAGAGATCCATCCAGTCCTCAATTAAAGTTGATTCAGGGTTGAAATATAAATAGAAACGATGTATTTGTAATTAACAGACACAATTAAAAGGAAAAAAAATAAACAGATTACAATAGCTGTAACTATCGCGTAAATAAATAATTGGAACTCAATTCTTGATTTCAATTTTAAAGTAGTTTCAGCCCATGGTTCCTACACAAAATACTTTTTAAAACTTTCCTAGAATCTGTATAAATTCTCAATTTCACTTAACAGACAACAACGAATTCGAATTTCTCTATGAACACTTCATTTGACTTTTGAAAACCAAAGTTTGACTCGATTAATTCAAACTCGATATGAAGAATTAGCACTTGAAACTTTACAGAGAGTTTAAGTAAAAGATTTCTGACATCTTCACATTTATAGAATTTAAAATGAGGTTCAAATTCAAGGTTTTTGGAAATTCAAGAAGAAACAGAGAAACCGACTGTTTTTTTTTTAAATCGTTTTTAATTTTTCTATTTAATTTTCTAGAATTGAGGTGTTAGTTGGATCTCCCTGAACAAATGAATTAATTGTAACACTTACAATCGATCCTAAGTTATTAGCATTAGGGCTGGATGTGGACGTGTATCAATTAACAGACATGAGTATATTTGATTGTACCAGATATATATAAATAAATAAAGTTGATGTAGATTGATAACCAATTTTGTATATATCTACAATTGGATTCCGGTTTTAGAGACCAAAACAAAATCAACAAATGATTAGAGGATCGATCCTACACAAACAGTATTTATATATATTAACAGATTCTTTTATTAAACTGCTTTTTATCTATATAATTAATAATTAGTAAATATTTATATATAAATACTAAAATACAGTTAATATTATTATAAATAAATAATAATACTAAAAAAATAATAATAATGTTAATAATAATATTTGGTAAATTTAAATATCGAATTCTAATTAATTAGTATAATTATATTAATATTATTGGTAGTACTAATAATAATATTATTAGTAATAATAATATTATTGATAAAGGGTTTAATAATAAATAATAATGTGATAATATTAATATTAACCAAAATGATAGCTTTTAATAAGTTTAATTACTTTTAATAATAATGATATTAATAGTCTTACAAATGATATCAATAATACTACTGGTTATATTAATAATATTAATATTACTAATGATCCCTAACTTATACATATTAAATTTTATAAATATATATTATACTAGGCTCTACACTATTAATATTAATATTAAAAACTAATAATCATGAAAGTAATGATAATAATTTTAATATAACTACTATAATACAATTTATTAATTATATCATATTTACAAACTATCATATATTGAATCTTTAATATCTATTAATTACAATGTATATATAATACCATTCATATATATATCTATATATATATAGATTCATTATAATATTATATATCTATTTAATAACTTAATTATTTTATTTGTTATCTTACATTTTTAATTCTGATTAATTAAAGTGTATTTTTTTATTAATTCAAAATATTACGTATACACTTAGATTTATATTTATATAAGTATCTATATATATTTACATATTTATTTATACATATTTGTTCATGAATCATCGGTTGTAGTCACAGGGTAATTGCATTCATGAAAAATAATTCCAATATTTTAAGACTTGACTTAATAGACTTTGTTTATCTTGTCTGAAACATATAAAGATTAAGTTTAAATTTGGTCAAAAATTCTCGGGTCGTCACAGGATAGATCTATTGGGCCTAACAAACCTCATCCGTTGTAGCGGATGCTTTAGTACTTCGATATTATTTTATCATGTCTGATGGATGTCCCGGAATGATGGGGATATTCTTATATGTATCTTGTTAATGTCGGTTACCAGGTGTTCAATCCATATGAATGATTATTGTTGTCTCTATGCATGGGACGTATATTTATGAGAAATGGAAATGAAAATCTTGTGGTCTATTAAAAATGATGGAAATGAATATTTATGATAAACTAATGAACTCACCAACCTTTTGGTTGACACTTGAAAGCATGTTTATTCTCAGGTATTAAAGGAATCTTCCGCTGTGCATTTGCTCATTTTAGAGATTTTACTTGGAGTCATTCATGACATATTTCAAAAGACGTTGCATTCGAGTCGTTGAGTTCATCAAGATTATTATTAAGTCAGTTATAGTTGGATATATTCTGAAATGGTATGCATGTCTGTCAACTTTCAATGTGATGAAAGTTTGTCTTTTAAAAATGAATGCAATGTTTGTAAAATGTATCATATAGAGGTCAGAACCTCGCGATGTAACCAAATGTAATGTATTCGTCCAGATGGATTAGGACGGGTCACGACATGTGGTATCAGAGCAGTGGTCTTAGCGAACCAGGTATGCATTAGTGTGTCTAACTTATAGTCATTAGGATGCATTAGTGAGTCTGGACTTTGACCGTGTCTGCATGTCAAAAGTTTTGCTTATCATTCTTAGTCTAGACACATCTTACTACATTGATTGCATAAATAGTGTATAGACAAAATTCATATCTTAGCGTATCTGTTACTATAAACTTTGCCTGACATATTCCATAAATTCCTCTGTACTCTACGAAATCTTTTGTTCTATATATATAGATATTCTATGTAATTAGAATACCATCCGAAATCTTTCATACCGAAAAACCCTTTACTCAATCGTACGAAATGGAACTCTCCACTAGTTCAAATCCTTCGAATTCCGACAGCTATTCCGATATGGATATACACCTGAACCCCAAAGAAAGTGTAACGGGAATGGATCAACCACTTAGCCATCATCTATTTTGGATGAAATGGGAATGGGTTCGTAATCTACTTAATCATTGGAGACAAGAAGAAGGTGATCCTTTCCATCAACCGAATTCACCTCTTGGCGATGAATCTGAAGCACTTACTGGTGAACCTGTTCGTAATACCATTTTCTCTCTTATTTCCAGGGTATCTCGTCATGACTATATACTATCACAAATTCTAGATCTTATTCATCCACGCATCCGAACCGACAATCATCCCGGTGTAATAGAAGAAGTCAACGAGCTTCACGCTCGAGTAATCAATTAGGAGAATATGGTACAAAATTTACCAGCTTCAGCAACATCACCGGCACTAACAGTACCATCAGTAATAGCACCAGTACCATCAACAATCCATGCCTCAACATCTCATTCTGTACCTCGAGTATAATCATCATTCTACGTATCATTGTATATCAATTATCTTCGTTCTTCATGGCAATTATGTAATCTCTAATGTTTTAGAGATTATGTATTCTAGTTCTAACGGTAAATCAAATGAGATTAATATTATATTAACTCATTAAATCCATGATTACATCTGAAGAAAATATATATGTAAGTATATTTTAATAAAGATTGTAATTAAAAATTCTTTAGTACAAACTGTTAATGGTGAAAATATTTTAACAGGCAGGTAATACCGAGAAATATTTAGATTTCACATTAATAATTTACACTGTACATTCTTCCAATCTGATTCAACAGTCATTTACTATCCTACTTACATCCACAGATATACGTATCCGTTCACCGCAAAATAACCATTTTCATTCAATTTCATATTTGGATTTTGACTTATCAGAATCCAACAAGTGGCATAATGAAGAAAACATTGGACAATTAAAATGAATTAAAATATTGATTATAACATATGAAACTAAACATTTCTTCAAGTTTGCCACTTGATTTCATTTTAAACCTCATTTGTATCTTGACGATTACAATCCGCGTTCAAACCTTTCATGATTCTTGAAAACACCTCGACCGAGAGGATGAACCAACTGCACTTCATCTACGAAAGAAAAGATTGATGCATATAGTTATGCACCTGAAAACACTCAGAACCTGAGTAAACGTTTAACACGCATCTGTGCTAGCTCCTTTGGCATTGTTACTGAAGAAAATAACATTACAATTCTTTTTCACAATAGTCAGTTTTGTCACAGCTCCAGCAAGTCAACTTCGATTTTTGTTCGAAACAAACTTATTATAACCTTGATATATATGCGTGCTCTTTTATTGTTACCGGGGAACCTTTTATATTCCACCATATTACCAGCAGATGTACCAGCAATCTCATTACTCCTTGGCTTAAATCTCTTTGACAAATCACTATATTTATCTATTGAAGTCTTATCATCCGCATCTTGTAATGAGAATTACCATACCACTTACTGGGAATCAGCAATCAGTATTTTGAATCTCGCAGCATGTCTACATCAATAGTTATATGTATACATATAACCTTTATCTCTTAGAATTATGATCTTCCATTCTGAAACTCTGGAAAGCACCCAGTCTGCGAATCAATTCTCTGAGTATCAAAAGAACTGATAAAGCAGTAAAAACAATTGATGACCATAACAGTCGAAAGTTCGATGATAAAGAATGGAGTGTTGGAAACGCTCAATAGAAAACTTAGTACCAAAAAGCGGATTATGCGAACTCATGAAGGAGGCTGTGGACAAATCACAAAGACTAAACTTGTCTTTAAAGAATCCTGATGATACTGTTTCTGATGAAATCTTTAGCGAATACCTTACTCCTTAATCGCTCTAAATCATCGTGAATGAATTTCTTCATCACAATTTAATTCTGAAATTCTAAGATATCATCGTATCTCTCTTTATTAATATCCTCAATATTTCTGAAGATATTTTCATAAATATTCTTATCTGATATTAATTATCTCTCCGCTCTATCTGTGTTATATCTTAAAAGAAACTGTTTTAGTTTCTAAAATTCTAAAAAAATTCGAATTTGAATTATGAATGATTTTGAAGTAGTGTTGGAAATTGATGCATGAGTTAGTATAATATAATGACACTTGATCAACGTCATTATATTACAGTAAGTCATGCTGAGTTTCTAATGAAACGTGATGATTCACAGATCATAACGTCATCATGTGCCATGTTATTCTATCTATTCTATAAACATATCAAGAACCTATTTTCTTGATAATTCTATCTTTTCCATTGAATTCTGGTAATTTGACAAATCAAATCTTGCTATTACAATTTCTTTCTTAAAACATTAGTTATGTTCATTCGAAACTTCATACCTACGAATTCTGGACCATTATTCGCTTGACTTAAAGTCGGGAAGGAGAAAACAAAAGCATGAAACTCTGAAATATATATATGTATATATATATATATATATATATGTATATATATATATATATGTATATATATATATATGTATATATATATATATGTATATATATATATATATATATATATATATATATATATATATATATATATATACATAAATATATCCTAACTAATTTATATTTTATTATGCATATTATGTCATCTTGGGATACCATAGAAACGTATACAATGTTTTGACATATCATATCGACCATATATATATATATAATTGAAAATATAATCTAAAATATTATATGCTATTGTTATCAAAGTTAATTATGTAAAATAGAATACACAATAATTGAGTTGCTATTAAAATGAACATATATATATATATATATATATATATATATATATATATATATATATATATATATATATATATATATATGTATATGTATATATATATACACATATGAGATTCCATACAAAATTAATGTTGGATATATATATTAAAATATATATAGAATGTATAATTATTAAATGGCATATGTAATATTAATAACTTAAACAAAATTACAAGTTTAGGTATATATATATATATATATATATATATATATATATATATATATATATATATATATATATATATATATATATATATATATATATATATATATATATATATATATATATATATATATATATATAATTTCATAGCAATCGAGGCAGATGGCCACTTTTAATCCTAACTTCCTTAATTACCGAAAAATCAAAATCTTGTATAGATTTCAAAAAATTATCTCTAAATTCCTTGAATTACGAAAATCCACCGTGACTACGTCAAAAGTTAAATCTCTATCTCTATATTTTGTGATAGCTTCACTCATACGCTTCACATAATCAAATCATTTTTTCTATAGTAATCAAAAATGATAAGACTCTATTTATCGACTCATATTCGTCATGAAAACATATTTATTGTTAGCAATGACGACCTCACTCAAATTTCGGGACGAAATTTCTTTAACGGGTAGGTACTGTGACGACCCGGAAATTTCCGATCAAATTTAAACTTAATCTTTACATGATTTCGACACGATAAGCAAAATCTATAATATTGAAATCTTAAAAACTTTGAACTGTGTTCATGTATTCATTTACCATTTGACTGCTCTCGACGATTCACGAACAATCAATTGTAAATAGATTTGTGTGTATTTAAATATATATGTATATATAAATATAATAATTTGGAAATTAACTTTAAATATTATATGTTGTTGTATTAAAATTAATTATGTAAAATAAAATAAAAATATGATATTATGATAATTATTATTTAAAACATATCTATATATATAAATAAAGTATATTAAATATATATTTTGTGAATTCGAATCTATATAGTAAACGACGGTAACACTCAATTGCCATTCAATGGATATGAGACAAGTTAAATTCAAACTTACTTGATCTTAAAATAAACGGTGATTCGTAAATGAGTCATATAAATCATAGGCTTATTAAAATATATTTAGATGCTAATTAATAAATTTCAACACTTTTTATATTTTACCCAGGAGTGGGCAGTGAGTTAATTTTTGTTTAATAAATTAATGATCGAATTTTATACCATAATGACCAAGATAAATAAATATAGTTAATTTAAAAAATATGGAATTTTTCTGAAGACTTTTATCCGCCACGGATTAACAACAGGGTACGATATAACATTCGTGTTAAAACCGTCGGTATTAAAATCCAAAGAGGTGTAACTGAATTCAATCTACACGTTTTTATTATCATTTTATAATTGTTTGTTACAGTAATTATAACTTTTATATATTTGTTTGTGGATCACAGCTTTTATACAACACATCTTTCCTTTGTCTTCTTTTATATTGATATATGATGTACTACATACATGCATCGACATATAACCACTTATATTCTCTTCTTGTTTCCACTACTTTCTTTTCTTGGTTATTAATCAAACACCATCATCCATAATTCATGTTCCTGCCCGACTTCAAGAATTAAAACAAACCAACCTTCAATCTCACCACTTACCCATCAACTACTTTTGCTACTACTCTTTTGTTCAATCATACCCAATAAAAAATTCATTCCTATCCTTAATAGTTGTTAAATATTTCGTTTATTTTGAAGCATGTGCAGTTAAGATGAATTGTTTTCTTTAAAACCCACCAACTTACAATTCACACAATTGTCCATTTGACTTGCATCGTTGTCATCTTATTCATTATTTTCTTAATTTTAATTCTCCTGACATGATTCAAATAATAAGTACTTGAAGCATTATTTTCTTAAGTAATGCTTAAATGTTAACAACTCAAAATTTGGCAACAACTCCAGTGACTTCATCAACTCCGATGAAGGTAGTAACGGTGATGATGATACCAATCATTAGGACCATTGAGCTACTATATCTTGTTTCTGTATTTGATCTTAATTCAAAACCCACTTATGTACTATTGCTTCGCCTTTTGTTTACTGTATCGACCACCTTAAAAACCACCTTTGAACCTAGTATCTTCATCCACTTTTATGATACACGAACAAAACCCACAAAACCATAACCATCACCTACGATTTGCTTACCTCCTGCTCAACTTCTATTCGGTTCAAGATGATACCAACCTCACTACCTCTACCACCAAGGACCACCTACGGACCCATAAACAACCTTTAACTAACACCTCAAGCTACACCACCTTCGCATTTTATTACTTTTCTTCTATGTTGAAATCATGAATCCAACCCACAACACAAAACCCACTTCCTTCCATGACCCAATCCAACAACAGAATACCATCAATATGCTACTACTATATTTCTTATTTGTTTAAAAACCATCAACCATGAAAAGCATCACCAAAACCCACTTATTGTGACGACCCAGAAATTTCCGACCAAATTTAAACTTAACCTTTATATGTTTCCGACACGATAAAAAGAATTTGTAATGTTGAATCTCAAAAAGTTTGGAACTACATTCATGTAATCAATTACCCTTTGACCGTGTTCGACGATTCACGAACAATTATGTGTATATAGATATGTATATATAATATATAATATTAACTGAAAACATTAACAAAGTATTAGATATATGATACCTTACATGAACGTATTTGTTTCGATATATTTATCAACAGAATTAAGAGATAATATCAAATGATTGAATTATCAGATACATTATGATATGATTACGGGCCTATGTTATGAGGTCCACTGTGATTTAAGAAATCTATTCTTTTTGACAACATTCGAAAAATGGTAAAGTGTATTATAAGTAAGAACAAATGTGTCAATTAACGGGAACTAGACAAGGGTTAGTGGAAATTCATGTTTAATTTCCAAGGCATGTTTTATAATATTTTCCTCGTGACCTTAATAAGATAACTATGTTAACTTTCATTTTATTTAATATGAAAATAAGAACGTGGAGTGTAAATAACTTAGATGTTGGATATCGACAAGTTAAGTAACTCGACATTTTTCATTAAGATGATTTCATACGTTTATTTAACCTTTGGACTTTATCCCATGCTTCACCAACAGACTGTAATTTAAAAACTTGAAACCTATTATGAATATATATAATTCTACTTTTCTAAAATGTTTTAGGATATAACGATTTCCATTATTTTAACTTTTTAACAAAATGATTCTTAAATATATTTAGTTTTGGAAAACAAAATTATCATATTTATTTGATTTAGTTTAAAAAGTACAAAAAAACGTTTTCAGTTTAAAAAGAACTTTATTATTAAAATATATATATCTTTTATAAATATCTAGAACCACTTTTGACAACTCATTACTTAACCAGTATGATAAAGATAATGATATTTATATTTTATTTTATTAAATATATATAACGATTTAAATTAATATTATATATATTTTTATACGCGTATTATATGTACATAGTTTTGTACTTTTACTATACTTTAAATTTACCTTTACTTTATTTTTACTTTACTTTAACTTTAATAATTCATACTTTAATAATTTATACTTTAATAATTCACTTTAATAATTCATACTTTAATAATTCACTTTAATAATTCATACTTTAATAATTCACTTTAATAATTCATACTTTAATAATTCACTTTAATAATTCAAAAATCTATTATAAATAGAATTCAATAGGTTTCATTATTTCATAGAAACTTGAAAATATATTTCTCTAAACTCTCTCAATCGAATTACATATATATATTTACTTAGTATTATTTCAAGATATTATTAGTATACATAAAATACTATGACGGAGTTATATTCAGACGATTTCAAAATAAGTTTTCAAACGGGATAGAGCTAAGGAAATTATGGGTTATAGCTATGAAGGTTATGGGTATTGATCGAGGGTATTGCCCGTGAGGTCAACCTAACGTTTATCATTTTCGTTGCGTCTACGTACTTTCCTACAATATTGAATCACAATATTGATACGTGAGCATTCATATCTTATCTTTTATATATTAATAGTGTATCCCTGACTAGTGCTCGAGTATATATAATTATGCATGTTTGTATGCTTAGTTTCATCGTTAAATAGTTTATGATAAATCACGAATTTGATACATATGCTACAGAGATAAGTTATATGTTATGCATGTCATTGAAAAGCTGAAGAAAAATTAATAAATTTTTATTTAGAAATCGTGTGGTTTCGATGAACGGATTAAAAGATATGGTCAACTGAATTATCATTAATTTTAATATTATTATTAAAACGATTATTATAACTGTTATCAGTTGATGTTATTACTAAAATTATCTTTATTACTAAAAATTAATATTTTTATTGAAACTATCATTTTATTTTTTTTATCATTATTATTATTATCAATATTATTTTATCAAATAAATATGTGTACAAAGATATTTTTACCACACGTAATGTAATTACATTAATAATACATACCACTATATTTTTAGGATATTAAGTGAATTTTATAAATTTTATTACTTGAGATATATAAAAGTATATTTTTATCATATATGAATTTTAATATAAATTTTTATTTATTAATAAATGACTTGTATTATTTAGTATAATAAGATCTGATAAATATATTTAAATATATAAAACTACTATATATAAGTTATATAATAAGCATGTATAGATTTTGGAAGTCATTTTGGGTCAAGTTGACTTTTGTTGACTTTTGCATGTCGGTCTCGAGCATTAGGATTGTGATACACTACGACTTGACCTAAATTGTTAGACAGATATTGACCAACATATAAATATATATACTTAATATGGGTTCGTGAATCCGAGACAAACCCTGCACTTGTTCAGTGCTGTCATATACATAATTGCTAAGAAATACAGCATTGTGAGTTTCATTACTCCCTTTTTATATATATTTTTGGGCTGAGAATACATGCACTGTTTTATAACTGTTTTACGAAATGGACACAAGTACTAAAAACATATTCTACGTTGAGTTGTACCACTTTGCATATTTTTCCCTAATAGCTTGGTAACTAATATTTACATGTTGTAAGAGCATGTAAGCGCGAATCCTATTGATAGATCTATCGGGTTTGACAACCCCAACCGGGCTAGTCGCTCTAGTATCGTAAACGGTTGCATAGTACTTTGTTTTTACTATACTTGGTACAGTGTAGGGAGATTTCATAATAAAGGGAATATGTCACATTAATTGTTAAGTATGGTTACCAAAGCGCTCAATAACTTATAGAATACTTTTATACACTTGTAAGTGTACGGATATTTATAGAAACTGAAATCTTGTGGTCTATTACTATTACGGAAATGATGGATTATGATAAACTAATGAACTCACCAACCTTTTGGTTGACACTTTAAAGCGTGTTTATTCTCAGGTATTAAAGAAATCTTTCGCTGTGCATTAGCTTATTTTAAGGATATTACTTGGAGTCATTCATGACATACTTTGAAAGACGTTGCATTCGAGTCGTTGAGTTCATCAAGATTAATATTAAGTCAATTATAGTTGAATGTAATATGAAATGGTATGCATGCCGTCAATTTTTGATGTAAAGAAAGTTTGTCTTTTAAAAACGAATGCAATGTTTGTAAAAGGTATCATATAGAGGTCAAATACCTCGCGATGTAATCAACTATTGTGAATCGTTTATAATGTATATGAATGGGTCCTTTCAGTTGGTATCAGAGCGGTGGTCTTAGCGAATCTGGTCTTGCATTAGTGTGTCTAACTGATAGTTGTTAAGATGCATTAGTGAGTTTGGACTTCGACCGTGTCTGCATGTCAAAAGTTTGCTTATCATTTTTAGTCGAAAATCATCTACTTACCATCCTTAGGAAATTACCTGCTTATCATTCTTAAGTCTAGACGCGTTTTCCTACATTTATTGCATAATAGTGTATAGACAAATTCTTATCTTAGCATATCTGTTACTGTGAACTTTGACTGACATCTTTCAAAGATTCCTCTGTAATTTATGGGATTTTGATATTATATATACATATGTAAATTATGTATTGAAGAACACAAAATCTAAATTCTACAATCTATTTCATACCAAAAATTCTTTCCCTGATCATACAAGATGGATCCCTCAACCAGTTCGAGTTCCTCGGATTCCGACAGCTATGCCGATATGGATTTCCACGTGAGCTCCGAAAGCAGCGTGACCGGAATGTATCAACCAATTAGCCATCATCTATACTGGATGAATTGTGGATGGGTTCGTAATCTACTTAACCATTGGAGACAAGAAGAAGGTGATCCCTTTCATCCACCACATTGCCCTCTTGGTAATGAACCTGAAGCACTTACCGGCAAACCTGTCCGAAACACCATTTTCTCTCTCATTTCTAGAGTATCTCTTCATGATTATATACTACACCAAATTCTAGATCTTATTTATCCGCTCGTCCGAACCGACAATCACCCCTGTGTAATAGAAGAAGTCAACGAGCTTCGCGCTCGGGTAGTGGCTTTGGAGAATATGGTGCAAAGGTTACAAACACCAGCAGCAGCACCTGCAGCATAACCAGTACCACAATCAACAACATCAACAGTACCATTACCACCACCAACAACAACCGCATCGCAAACCTCAACTTCACAATCTGTCCCATGAGCATCGACGTCATACGCCATGTAGATACCACGGAATACCACAACGATGAAGTATTGATTCATAACATCATTGGGGAAACATTCTATGGTGATTATCTAATTTCTAAAGTTTAGAAATTATCTATCCTAGCCTTAACCATAAATCAAATGAGTTTAATTTAATATTAACTCATTAAATTAATATTACATCTGAAGAAATATACACATATATTTCCATAAAGACTGTAATAAAATTCTTTTGTACAAAATATTAATTGTGAATTTTTTTTAACGGGTAGGTAATACCCGAGAGATATATAAATTCACAATTAATATGTTACATTCTTCGAATCTGATTCAGCAAATCATCCATTATACTCCCTACTTTCACAACAATATACATTCTTTTATAGAAATCAAAACAACCATACTCATTCAAAATCTAATTACATATTCTGATTTTGAAATCTCAGAATTTGATTCAAGATATAACCGAAATCATCACTCTTAGATTCTTACATTTTCAAAACTATACTTTGACTTCAAAACTGTCCTAGAGCCTCATTTCTATTCATGGAACTCACAAAAATATTTGTATCATTCAAAATCTTAGAACATCATATGTATATTAACAATTACAATATGTGTTCAAACACTTTAAAATTCCTAAAGACATGCGAGATGATGATCCAACCACATATTACCCACTATCATGCATCTGAAAAGCTCTCGAAACCAAAGTTATAGTATAACACGTATCCGTGTCAGATCCTTTGATATTTATTACCAAATATAATTTTTCAATCTCTTTTCAAAATAGACAGTTTTGTCACAGCTCCAGCAAATCACCTTCATTTGTTTATACGAATAAACCTTATTATAACAATTACCCATTCATCATTGTTACCGGGAACCTTTCATATCTCGCCACATTAGCAGTAAACTTATCAACAACTTCATTAACCTTCGACTTAAGCCTCTCCGAAAAGCCACTATACTTATTCATTAAAACCCCATCATGTACTCACCTACATCCTGTAACAATAATTGTCACACCAACTACTGGAAATTAGCAATCAGTATTTTGAATTTCGCGACAATTTTACATCAACAGTTATACATATAACGTCTATCTCCTAGACTTACATACTTCGAATGTGAATTTTCTGAAAAACATCCCAAACTATGAACTAGTTCTCCGAAATTGGAAAAATGCTGATGAAGCAGCAAAAACTGTAAACGACTTTAACAGTCAAAAGATTGATGATAAAGAATAGTATGGTGGTAAAGCTGAGAAAAATAGAATGTTTGAAACTGGAAAACGGATTGAGCAAACCATGAAGGAGGCTGTGGACAAATCACAAAGACTAAACCTGCCTTCAAAGGATCCAAATGATTCAGTGTCTACTGAAATTGTTAGCAAACACCTTACTTCTTATTCTAAACCTTCACAGACAAATCTTCTTCATCATCCATATTATCGTATCTTTTATTATAATATCTTCGATATTCCTGAAGATATTTTCACAACTATTCTTATCCGAAATCTTTTATCTCTTCGCAATATCTGCGTTACAACATAAAAAGAAACTGTGTTAGTTTCTAAATTCTAAAAAAAAAAAATTATAGGAATGTTTTTGAAGTAGTGTTGGGAACTGAAGCATGAGTTAGTATAATATAATGACATTTGATCAACGTGATTATATTACAGTAAGTCATGCTAAGTTTCTAATGGAACGTGATGATTCACAGAACATACCGTCATCATGTACTGTTTACACGACTCTTACATTCTACCCAATTTCCAAACATATTAAGAACATATCATCTTGATAGCTCTATATTTTCGGATATTCTGGTAATTTGCCAAATCAAGATCGTACCATTACGATTTTCTTCTTGGAACATTAACTATGTTCATCCAAAAATTCATATCTACGAATTCTGGACCATTATCCGCTTGACTTAAGGTCGGGAAGAGAAAACGAAAGCATGAAGCTCCGAAATATAATGGAGAATATAAAGCCCGATAACAACCCCGAAATTACAAACCGTGTATATCAATGCGTATAGCAATATAAAGACACGAGATAATGAAAAACACAATAACCCCAAGGTAATGGTAGAAGAAAATAACTTCCTCCGGTGGTAGATGAAAAAGAAGAATGACAGATATGAAAGTTAAGAGTATATCAAGAATCAATACTGGATGAAGCATATTAACGAATGCTTTAAAGTATGAATTGGGGAGAAAGACTAGAAGGTGTGAGCTGTGGAAATAAAGAAACGAAGGGGGTGGATTTATAGTAAAATATCAGACAGAGAAATCGAGACAGATTATCGCATTTAATCAAAGAAGATCCTGATTTCCTTAATCGCCGAAGAACCAAATCTTATTGCAAAGATTTTCTTTAAATCCCATGAATTCCGGAAATCAATCATAACTACGTCATCGGTTAAAACGAATATACGTTTACTCATTTCACTCTCTTGCGATCGCTTCACTTATACTCTTCGCATAATCAAATTGTTTTATCTATATTACTCAATGATGATAAAACTCTATTTATCAACTCATATTCGTCGTGAAAACATTTTTATAGTTAGCCATGATGACCTCGATCAAATTTCGGGACGAAATTTCTTTAACGGGTAGGTACTGTGACGACCCGAAAATTTCCGACCAAATTTAAACTTAACCTTTATATGTTTCCGACACGAGAAGCAGAATTTGTAATGTTGAATCTCAAAAAGTTTGGAACTACATTCATGTAATCAATTACCCTTTGACCGTATTCGACGATTCACGAACAATTATGTGTATATAGATATGTATATATAATATATAATATTAACTGAAAACATTAACAAAGTATTAGATATATGATACCTTACATGAACGTATTTGTTTCGATATATTTATCGACAGAATTAAGAGATAATATCAAATGATTGAATTATCAGATACGTTATGATATGATTACGGGCCTATGTTATGAGGTCCACTGTGATTTAAGAAATCTATTCTTTTTGACAACATTCGAAAAATGGTAAAGTGTATTATAAGTAAGAATAAATGTTTTAATTAACGGGAACTAGACAAGGGTTATTGGAAATTCATGTTTAATTTGCAAGGCATGTTTTATAATATTTTCCTCGTGACCTTAATAAGATAACTATGTTAACTTTCATTTTATTTAATATGAAAATAAGAACGTGGAGTGTAAATAACTTAGATGTTGGATATCGACAAGTTAAGTAACTCGACATTTTTCATTAAGATGATTTCATACGTTTATTTAACCTTTGGACTTTATCTCATGCTTCACCAACAGACTGTAATTTAAAAACTTGAAACCTATTATGAATATATATAAATCTACTTTTCTAAAATGTTTTAAGATATAACGATTTCCATTATTTTAACTTTTTAACAAAATGATTCTTAAATATATTTAGTTTTGGAAAACAAAATTATCATATTTATTTGATTTAGTTTAAAAAAGTACAAAAAACGTTTTCAGTTTAAAAAGAACTTTATTATTAATATATATATATATATATATATATATATATATATATATATATATATCTAGAACCACTTTTGACAACTCATTACTTAACCAGTATGATAAAGATAACGATATTTATATTTTATTTTATTAAATATATATAACATTTTAAATTAATATTATATATATTTTTATACGCGTATTATACGTACATAGTTTTATACTTTTACTATACTTTAACTTTACCTTTACTTTACTTTTACTTTACTTTAACTTTAATAATTCATACTTTAATAATTCATACTTTAATAATTCACTTTAATAATTCATACTTTAATAATTCACTTAAATAATTCATACTTTAATAATTCACTTTAATAATTCAAAAAATCTATTATAAATAGAATTTAATAGGTTTCATTATTTCATAGAAACTTGAAAAATATATTTCTCTAAACTCTCTCAATCGAATTACATATATATATTTACTTAGTATTTTTTCAAGATATTATTAGTATACATAAAATACTACGACGGAGTTATATTCAGACGATTTCAAAATAAGTTTTTAAACGGGATAGAGCTAAGGAAATTATGGGTTATAACTATGAAGGTTATGGGTATTGATCGAGGGTATTGCTCGTGAGGTCAACCTAACGTTTATCATTTTCTTTGCGTCTACGTACTTTCCTGCAATATTGAATCACAATATTGATACTTAAGCATTCATATCTTATCTTTTATATATTAATAGTGTATCCCTGACTAGTGCTCGAGTATATATGATTATGCATGTTTGTATGCTTAGTTTCATCATTAAATAGTTTATGATAAATCACGAATTTGATACATATGCTACTGAGATAAGTTATATGATATGCATGTCGTTGAAAAGCTGAAGAAAAATTAATAACTTTTCATTTAGAAATCGTGTGGTTTCGATGAACGGATTAAAAGATATGGTCAACTGAATTATCATTAATTTTAATATTATTATTAAAATGATTATTATAACTGTTATCAGTTGATGTTATTACTAAAATTATCTTTATTACTAAAAATTAATATTTTTATTGAAACTATCATTTTATTATTTTTATCATTATTATTATTATCAATATTATTTTATCACATAAATATGCGTACAAAGATATTTTTACCACACGTAATGTAATTACATTAATAATACATACCACTATATTTTTATGATATTAAGTGAATTTTATAAATTTTATTACTTGAGATATATAAAAGTATATTTTTATCATATATGAATTTTAATATAAATTTTTATTTATTAATAAATGACTTGTATTATTTAGTATAATAAGATCTGATAAATATATTTAAATATATAAAACTACTATATATAAGTTATATAACAAACATGTATAGATTTTGGAAGTCATTTTGGGTCAAGTTGACTTTTGTTGACTTTTGCATGTCGGTCTCGAGCCTTAGGATTGTGATACATTACGACTTGACCTAAATTGTTAGACAGATATTGACCAACATATAAATATATATATACTTAATATAGGTTCGTGAATCCGAGACAAACCCTGCACTTGTTTAGTGCCGTCATATACATAATTGCTACGAAATACAATATTGTGAGTTTCGTTACTCCTTTTTTATATATATTTTTGGGCTGAGAATACATGCACTGTTTTATAACTGTTTTACGAAATGGACACAAGTACTAAAAACATATTCTACGTTGAGTTGTACCACTTTGCATATTTTTCCCTAATAGCTTGGTAACTAATATTTACATGTTGTAAGAGCATGTAAGCGCGAATCCTATTGATAGATCTATCGGGTTTGACAACCCCAACCGGGCTAGTCGCTCTAGTATCATAAACGGTTGCATAGTACTTCGTTTTTACTACACTTGGTACAGTGTAGGGAGATTTCATAATAAAGGGAATATGCCACATTAATTGTTAAGTATGGTTACCGAAGCGCTCAACAACTTATAGAATACTTTTATACACTTGCGAGTGTACGGATATTTATAGAAACTGAAATCTTGTGGTCTATTACTATTACGGAAATGATGGATTATGATAAACTAATGAACTCACCAACCTTTTAATTGACACTTTAAAGCATGTTTATTCTCAGGTATTAAAGAAATCTTCCGCTGTGCATTAGCTCATTTTAAGGATATTACTTGGAGTCATTCATGACATACTTTGAAAGACGTTGCATTCGAGTCGTTGAGTTCATCAAGATTAATATTAAGTCAATTACAGTTGGATGTAATATGAAATGGTATGCATGCCGTCAATTTTTGATGTAAAGAAAGTTTGTCTTTTAAAAACGAATGCAATGTTTGTAAAACGTATCATATAGAGGTCAAATACCTCACGATGTAATCAACTATTGTGAATCGTTTATAATGTATATGAATGGGTCCTTTCACTTATGAACGAGGATTCTTGATGATGTTATGAATATGATTCTGTCATGGACAACTAACCACAACGGGCTACTATAACCGAAGCATCACCACTTTTCTTCACTTTTCTTTTTCATGAAACCATAAACCATAATGAACTGGCACCACCAATTTTTTTTTATCTTTCCTTTCACTGATCTGCAGCCTGTTTAACACCTCATTTACAGCCACTACTGATGCGTATGATACCTGTTTCTACTTATGTTTTTGTTGACGACTAAAACCAAGAAGCACCATCTTTTTATCACCATAAAAATATTACACGCTGCTGTATGCTTTCCTGTTCAATTGAAAACCAAGGGCCACCATCATATGTTGTCACAGCTATTTTGCGTTTTCTATGGCTATTACGGTTATACGAAGTGAGGGAGAAAGGAGATTGAAAGTGATGGAAGAGTATAATAATAATGTGTGGACAATTTGAGGACATTGGCCGACAATTTGGGTAACCAGTTGGAATTATTTAACGTTATGCTGCAATTACTTTAATATATATGTTTCCCTTTTAAAAACCCCACTAAAGAAGTGATACTATATTACCGAATATTTATTTTACATTAGGCCATCGAACAATTATTTTAACATATTGGGCCATTCGCTTAATTAATTGGGCCGTGAGTTTTAGATATTGGGCTTGAGAGTTGTTGGGCCGTATACTTGTGTTTTCTATGTCGAGACCCAAATTTAATCAGATTATAAGTTGAGGAATCGTGAAGTTAAAACGATAATTGATACATGAAGATATTGACGAGTACGTGATTGTGAAGTCACGAAGTAGATCATGATGATATGATGATGATCATGATGGTGTAGAGATGAGATGATTATGTTGTACGATGACAAAAACTAGTATGGTGATGTTAGATGACCGATATGAACGATGGTTACGATTCACAATTAGGTTATATTGTCACACCCCCAAATAGGGTCAGGGGTATTTGTGACCATTCATATCATAACACAGTTGTATAAACGAGAACGACTTTAAATGAGACGTTTTGAATAAAACATTTATTAATAAAACAGCGGAAGCATTAAAAGTTTTACATCAAATTCAAACTGAAATAATAATAATAGTCTTAATGCAAAGTAAATGTAATGAAATGAAGACTCCATGTAGCAGCATTCAATTCATCAAGTAGCACTCATGGCAATCATCTTATTCGTCACCTGAGACAAAACATGCTTAAAGTGTCAACCAAAAAGGTTGAGTGAAATTCATAGGTTTATATAATATGCATTAGACCACAAGATTTAGTTTAAAGTTGATTGATACCAAACATATCAATCTAAAAGTGTTGCTGAAGTTTGTAATATCGCGACTAAACAAAAGTTACCTCGTGACACCTTGTTATTCAGTGTCGTTGAATCATTATTATGTAATCAAAGACCAACAGTCAAATGGTTAGAGACGTTACTCTCAATAGGCCTATTCACAATAATTAAGTTTGCCTTTTATACGCAGCAATTAACGATATTACGATGAGGATTTGCATGAATCAAAGCATGACAGCATAATAACATTTGAGTACTTATGTCTAAACGTAAAACAGTTATAAAGCAAGCATGTGTCTCACCCCAAAAGTTAAAAACAATTTAATAAATAGTAAAAGTGAGGCTATGAAAATCACCTTAAATAGCAGTTGAAGTATTCCACGCAAGAAAGGAAAGTAAAGCAAGTTAGTGACCGGGATATCAACCTAGAGGTATAACGTTCGATCAGTAAATGTCTAATAGACCAAGTGTATGTTTATAAATACAATGAATTATATTAATAGTGACAATCCAAAATAGGAAGGTTTCAACTTATGGAAAGTTTATAAGTTCAGGTTATATTCATTAGTAAGACGTTGTACTACTTTACTCAAACTTCGTTGCTATCAAATAAGTCAGAAATGACCAGATGTAACCGAGGGCCCAGGAATCTTGACCAGAATCTAAGTCATGGCATTCGAGATCCACAAACTTACCCATAAATGGCAGCCTAGACATCATTCATTTACGACTGTAAGTAGCGATGAAGTTTGTATATAGTGCACGTTATCTTTAGAGTATAACCTTCACGTTATGTGCGTATAGAAATACGACACATTGATATAATTTACTTATACAGTAAATATATATTATATTAAGTTTGAATATATTTAATATTATTAATGTATTATCATTATTAATTTATTTTAAAATTAATATTATAACAAAGTATTATAAGTTTAATTCTGTAGATAGGTTAAATATATAATAATTATGTCTTACATATTTATTACAGATCTTAAATTTATATAATATAATTTGATTAATATAAATGTTATATTTATTATATATATCCAAATTTATATATATAAATTATCTAAATTCAAATTTATATAACAATAAATCATCTAATAATTCTAATTAATATTTTATTAAATTCAAATTAGTAGATAATTTGTACAAAATTTTATAAAATAATCTATACAATATTACTATTTGTTTATGTATTAATTATTATTTTCAATAATTGTTTAATACTTAAAATACAAAAAAATAGGTAAATGAGTTTAAAATTATATTTTATATTTTTCTCAGTATCTACTAATCTTAATAAACATACGAAAATTTTATAAAATATTTTTATCACGTTTTAGTATTTATTTCTAATATTGTTCTTAGTTTACATTAAATCAAAATTAATTATGTAATAAATACCAAATCAACTTAAGTAAATTAGTTTATAATTTTCTCAAGCTTCTATATGTTTAATAAACTGAAAAAAATTATTTATGTATTTTTATTGCTGATAAACATATTTATTACAAATTTTGTATATATTTTAATATATAATCAAAATTAATTATAAATAATAATCCAAAAATTCTAAAAAATCATTTTTATAACTTTATTAAGAGTTCCTAACTATTTTCTATTCATTCTTACAGTTCCAAATAGTTTACACCAATTAATTCTATTTTTATATACATATATATAATAGTTACCGATAAAAATTTAGAGAATAAATATATAAAATAGTAAATAAATTAAAATTTAGATTCTACAATTACTTTTATGTTATTTATGACCTGTGAAAATTATCTTTACACATTTTAAGTATCTACAATATTTTCTATTGATTTATTTTGTTATATATATATATATAATCTGTATATGATATATATATTCTTAAATTCGTTTTTAAATAAAAAAATATTAAATCCGTACATATAATTCATGAAAATAATTTTTATATCTAACATAATAGTTAATACTAATTATCAAGTGTTTACTTGATTTTGTTATAATTGTTTCATATTTTCTATAATTAATATCGGCTAGTACAATAAAATAAATAAAAATGTATAAAATAAAAAAAAATAAACGTAGAGAACTTACAATATTTCTCTAGAGGATTTTGAAGGTTCTCTAATTTTTTTGTAGCAAAATTTGTGAAGATTGAGTGTAGTATTTATAGTTGGAAAAATGGATAAAGAAATAATAAAAAAATAAAAAGAATTCCTAGTTAATTTGCAAATGAGTTTTTAAAAAAAATATACATGTCTAGTCATTTTTGACATGTTACTAATTAAAATAAGGAAAAGTAATTTTTATCTTTTTATTATTTATTAAAAGTAGATCTAAAAGTTAAAATAAGAAAAAGTAGTTTGTATCTTTGTATTTATTTATTAAAAGTAGATCTTAAAAGTTAAAATAAAAAAAAGTAGTTTGTATTTTTATTAAAAGTAAATCTTAAAAGTTAAAATAAGAAAAAGTAGTTTGTATCTTTATTAAAGGTAGATCTTAAAAGTTAAAATAAGAAAAAGTAGTTTGTATTTTTATTAAAAGTATATCTTAAAAGTTAAAATAAGAAAAAGTAGTTTGTATCTTTATTAAAAGTAGGTCTTAAAAGTTAAAATAAGAAAAAGTAGTTTGTATTTTTATTAAAAGTAAATTTTAAAAGTTAAAATAAGGAAAAGTAGTTTGTATCTTTATTAAAAGTAGATCTTAAAAGTTAAAATAAAAAAAAGTAGTTTGTATTTTTATTAAAAGTAAATCTTAAAAGTTAAAATAAGAAAAAGTAGTTTGTATCTTTATTAAAAGTAGATCTTAAAAGTTAAAATAAGAAAAAGTTGTTTGTATCTTTGTATTTATTTATTAAAAGTAGATCTAGTTTTGATTTTCTTTTTTTTTAATTCTAAAAATCGTTTAATACATTTCTAAGAACATTTAACATTTTATTTCTATTTTTGTTTAATTATTAAATACGAATTTTATATAAAAATTATTATTATATTCGGTTTTTATAATTAAAATTAAAATTTATGATTATTACTTTATAGTTTTTATAAGTTTTATAAATGTTATAATATTATTTATTATTTAGTTAATTATATATTCTATTAACTAAATGACAAAAGTAATATAAATATTATATATATTCATTGATGTAATTATGTTATATTATATAACATAACCTTATTTATAATATTTATAATTATATTATTTATTTTAAGCGTACGTTTATTCGGTCAATGTTAAATTTATTCGTATATAACAAGTCTAGGTATTTTAGTAAAATCGAAAGTCGAAAAGTGAGGGTTGTTATAGTACCTCCCCGTTATTAAAAACTTCGTCCCGAAGTTTTAGGTAGACTTCTCGGATGCATCAGCGGTTGAGAAGACATGGGGATATTTTAGTTTCATCTGGTCTTCACGTTCCCAGGTATACTCGGGGCCACGTCGTGAATTCCAACGGATTTTAACAATAGATATGGTGCTTTGTTTTAAGTGTTTAGCAGATCGGTCCATGACCTCAATGGGTTCCTCTATGAAGTGCATTTTATCATTAATGCGGAGGTTATCTAAAGGATTAACAAGAGTGTCATTTGACTAGGTTATCTTCAAAAGGGATGATGGTGTTATACGAGCATTTTAGTAAATTGAACACATGAAATGTGTTATGAATAGTATTGAGCTTATTTAAAACTTTGAGCGTTTATGCCACAATATTAGGGTAGACAAAACAGAGAGTAGTTCAAGAAAATTATAGTCATGAAGTTTGATAGAGATCATCATTGTTTACAATAAGAATATTGTAATGATGAATATAAGTTGAAAAAAATAAAGTTTTATCACTACTGAATAATATGGATAAAATAATTTGATTATAGGAAGCGTATAAACGAAGCTATTGTAAAAGAGTGAATGAGAAAATTAAATGTTCGCCTTAACTTTTGACATAGTCACGATTGATTTCCAAAATTCAAGGGATTAAAGGAAATCTTCGTAATCCATAAAATTTGATTCTCCGGCAATTAAGGAATTTTGAGATTTCTTTGGTTAAATGCGGTGAATTGCCTCTTTTGCTGTGTCTGGAATTTTGCTATAAATTAGCTTCTTCCGTTTCATTATCTTCACCACTTCTATACTTTCTTCCTAAATTCATACTTCCAAAAGATTTGTTAATATGCTCAATCCCGTATTGATACTTGTTATTATATTGACCATATATGCAGTCATCCTTCTTTTTCATTTACCATCAGAGGAATCTGTTTACTTCTACTATGCCCTTGGGGTTATAATATTTTTAATTCTCCCGTGTCTTTACATTGCAATACGTATTGATATGCACGGTTTGTAATTTTGGTATCGTTATTGGGTTTTATATTTTCCCTAATATGTCGGAGCTCTTTGCCTTTTTATTTTCTTCTCGACTCTAAGTAAAGCGAGTAATGGTCCATAATTTGTAGGTATGAAGTTTCGAATTATCATAATATACAAAGTAGAAAGGAAAAGTAATAGCACGATTTGATTTGTCAAATTACCAGAACATCCGGAAAAGACCGAATCATCAAGAAAAATATTTTCTTGATATGTTTAGAGGTTAAATAGAATGTAAGAGTCGTGTAACATGGCAAATGATGATTATAAAGTCTATGAATCATCATCTTCCATTAAAATTTAGTATGACTTACTGTAATATAATCACGTTGGCCTGACGTCATTACATTATACTAACTCATGCTTCAATTCCCAACACTTCTTCAAAACATTTATAATTTAAACTTGGATTTTACAGAATATAGAAACTAAAGTAGTTTTCCTTTATAAAGATATCGCAAAGAGATACTTAATTGCGGACAAGAATCGTTATGAAGATATCTTGGGAAATATAGAGGATATTTATGATGATATTTTGGAATTTCTAAGTTCGAAAGTTGATGAAGAAAAATTTTCCGCAAACTTTTAACATGACTTCGGAGCAAGATATTCTCTAAAGATTTCATCGGATCCAGAATTACCTGGATTCTTTGAATATAAGGTTTGGTCCTTGTATTTGTCCTTGGTCTCCTCCATGGTTAGCTCAATCCGTTTTTCAGTTTCAAATTTTCTTTTGAGCTTTTTCAACGTACCATTCTTTATTATCAAACTTTTGGCCATTAAGACCTTCTACAATTTTGCTGTTTCCTCTGCATTTAATACAGCCATATTTGAATCATCGGTTATCAATCCGAGATGGTTTTAAGAAATTTCATTTTTAGATGATTAAATGCTGATTGTGATCGTCAACGGATCTAATGGTTGATGAATAGACATTGTTGATTTCAAAAGTAATGAATGATAATTTCGGTGGGTTGATGTGATAATTCACCATAGAATATGAATAAATATAATTCATGAATGTAGTGATCTTTAGGAAGATAACATCTGCTAAAGCTTTTCTTGGATTCTGACATGTCAGAATATGTAATTGAATTTGTATGCAAAAGGTGAACGGATACATATGTGGATGTAAGTAGTATAGTTACTGATTATTGAATCAGAATTGGAGAATGTACAATGTAACATATTAAAGTGAGATATAAATATTTCTCGGGTTTTACCTACCCGTTAAAATATTTTCACAATTAACAGTTTGTACAAAAGAATTACAATCTTTATGAAGATATACGTTCATATATATATTTTTCAGATGTAATCATGGGTTTAATGAGTTAATATAAGATTAAACTCGTTTGATTTATGGTTGAAACGAGAATAAATAATCTCCAAAACCTTAGAGATTTCATATTTGTCGCGGAATATTTCACTAATGAAGTTATGAATCAATACTTCATCGTTCATTATTGTTGATATGCTTCGTTATATGAAGTTGGTGCTCGTGGAAATCTTGTGAAATTCGCAAGACACGAATGATGTTTTCTAAAAAGTTTCGAGTACATCGAAAATGAAAGTATACAATTAAACATGTATTTGAATAATACACTTAGTTTATTATGAAATGGAGTTTATTGTGCTGAAGCAGTGATTAATGATTGTTAAGTCATTAACGAAGGAGGTACATCATAGTATATTAGTGATATGAATTAACCAAGTAGTACATACTAGTTAAGATTCACACGTAATAGCTTTGTATGAAAAGGTTTATTATTGTTTCAAACTATATATATATATATATATATATATATATATATATATATATATATATATATATATATATATATATATATATATATATATATATATATATATATATATATATAAAGTATACATATATATATATATAAAGTATACATATATAATTCTTCAGGAAGAATGAGTCAATACATCTTAACTCATTATTACTAATATTCCTTGGTATCTATGGGGCGTATGATGTTGATATCCGAGATACTGAGTGTGATGTTGAGGCGTGAGATGCGGATGTTGTTGTTGGTGAAGCTGATGTTGTTGGTGGTGATGCTG
Organism: Rutidosis leptorrhynchoides; assembly: GCF_046630445.1. Lineage (NCBI taxonomy): Eukaryota > Viridiplantae > Streptophyta > Magnoliopsida > Asterales > Asteraceae > Rutidosis > Rutidosis leptorrhynchoides. The sequence continues at coordinate 129,846,426 of NC_092335.1, forward strand.
ATGGTACTGGTGGTGCTGGTTATGCCGCTGGTGCTGCTGATGCTTGTAGAATTCGCACCATATTCTCCAGAGCCACCACTCGAGCGCGAACCTCATTGACTTCTTCTACTATTCCGGGATGATTGGCAGATCGAACAAGGGGATGAATAAGATCTAGAATTTTAGATATTATATATTCGTGACTGGATATCCTGGAAATGAGGGTGAAAATAGTGTTTCGAACGGGTTCGCCGGTAAGTGCTTCAGTTTCTTCACCAAGAGGTGAATTCGGTTAGTGGAAGAGATCACCTTCTTCTTGTCTCCATTGATTAAGTTTACTACGAACCCATCCCCAATTCATCCAAAATAGATGATGGCTGATTGGTTGGTTCATTACGGTTACGCTGCCATTGGAGCTTGAGGAATCAGATGAGAAATCCATATTATGTGGTCGGATAAGGGTTTCGATATGAGATTAGTGTTGAATACTGGATGATATATCTGTCTCCTTGAATACGTGTATATAGCAAAAAGATTTCCGTAATTTACGGAGGGAATTTAGGAAAAGTGTTAGACAAAGTCTATTGGGATAGATACGATAAGATATAATAAGATATTATGTGTCGAGATCATAAAGTGATAAGTATGTAATCTAATAATCTTTTGATTAAAGACTTTTAATTCGTATACTGTGATAACACAATGACATTTTCCGGTTCGCAAACCGATGCATAAAGGCATAAGGCATATAGGTACGTGATATAACAGGGAGTTACATACGTTTGAGTGTGAGTAGTAACAAATATAGGAGTTTCAAAAATCATGGATAATATTTCATGTAATACATATGTAATACACAAAACCATGATAGATGACATAGGAATGTCAAGAATTTCAGATATCATGGTGTCGCATTTAAATGCGGTGGCGTAATTGGATAGTACTTAGAAAAATTCTTAGATTGGCTTGGCATTCTAAGATAAGTAAAGTTTCTAAAGTATAGTGTAGCATTTAACAATTAAAGGCAACAATTAAAGGCACTATGGTCAAGGAAAGTTGTAGTCCTACATTGCTAAGGTACCTAATTGTATAAGGCACACATAAAATGCAATTCTGGTTCTCTACAACAACTCTGCTCTGATACCACTCTGTCACACCCCCAAATAGGGTCAGGGATATTTGTGACCATTCATATCATAACACAGTTGTATAAACGAGAACGACTTTAAATGAGACGTTTTGAATAAAACATTTATTAATAAAACATCGAAAGCATTAAAAGTTTTACATCAAATTCAAACTGAAATAATAATAATAGTCTTAATGCAAAGTAAATGTAATGAAATGAAGACTCCATGTAGCAACATTCAATTCATCAAGTAGCACTCATGGCAATCATCTTATTCGTCACCTAAGACAAAACATGCTTAAAGTGTGTCAACCAAAAAGGTTGAGTGAAATTCATAGGTTTATATAATATGCATTAGACCACAAGATTTAGTTTAAAGTTGATTGATACCAAACATATCAATCTAAAAGTGTTGCTGAAGTTTGTAATATCGCGACTAAACAAAAGTTACCTCGTGACACCTTGTTATTCAGTGTCGTTGAATCATTACTATGTAACCAAAAACCAAAGGTCAAATGGTTAGAGACGTTACTCTCAATAGGCCTATTCACAATAATTAAGTTTGCCTTTTATACGCAGCAATTGACGATATTTGTAGTGACCCGAACTTTTCCATGTTTATATATATATTAAATGAAATTGTTATTTACATGATTAAGTGTTTCCAATATGTTAAGCAATCAAACTTGTTAAGACTTGATTAATCGAAATAGGTTTCATATAGACAATTGACCACCCAAGTTGACCGGTGATTCACGAACGTTAAAACTTGTAAAAACTATATGATGACATATATATGGATATATATATAGTTAACATGATATTATGATAAGTAAACATATCATTAAGTATATTAACAATGAACTACATATGTAAAAACAAGACTACTAACTTAATGATTTTGAAACGAGACATATATGTAACGATTATCGTTGTAACGACATTTAATGTATATATATCATATTAAGAGATATTTATACATCATAATATCATGATAATATAATAATTTAAAATCTCATTTGATATTATAAACATTGGGTTAACAACACTTAACAAGATCGTTAACCTAAAGGTTTCAAAACAACACTTACATGTAACGACTAACGATGACTTAACGACTCAGTTAAAATGTATATACATGTAGTGTTTTAATATGTATTCATACACTTTTGAAAGACTTCAAGACACTTATCAAAATACTTCTACTTAACAAAAATGCTTACAATTACATCCTCGTTCAGTTTCATCAACAATTCTACTCGTATGCACCCGTATTTGTACTCGTATAATACACATCTTTTAAATGTATGTACTATTGGTATACACTCCAATGATCAGATCTTAGCAGCCCATGTGAGTCACCTAACACATGTGGGAACCATCATTTGGCAACAAGCATGAAATATCTCATAAAATTACAAAAATATGAGTAATCATTCATGACTTATTTACATGAAAACAAAATTACATATCCTTTATATCTAATCCATACACCAACGACCAAAAACACCTACAAACACTTTCATTCTTCAATTTTCTTCATCTAATTGATCTCTCTCAAGTTCTATCTTCAAGTTCTAAGTGTTCTTCATAAATTCCAAAAGTTCTAGTTTCATAAAATCAAGAATACTTCCAAGATTGCAAGTTTACTTCCAAGTTTTCTAAATCCATTCCAAGTAATCATCCAAGATCAAGAAACCTTTGTTACTTACAGTAGGTTATCTTTCTAATACAAGGTAATAATCATATTCAAACTTTAATTCAATTTCTATAACTATAACAATCTTATTTCGAGTGGAAATCTTACTTGAAATTGTTTTCGTGTCATGATTCTGCTTCAAGAACTTTCAAGCCATCCAAGGATCCTTTGAAGCTAGATCTATTTTTCTCATTTTTAGTAGGTTTATCCAAGTAACTTAAGGTAGTAATGATGTTCATAACATCATTCGATTCATACATAAAAAGCTGTCTTATTCAACGTTATAAACTTGTAATCACTAGAACATAGTTTAGTTAATTCTAAACTTGTTCGAAAATAAAGTTAATCCTTCTAACTAGAATTTTAAAATCAACTAAACACATGTTATATATCTATATGATATGCTAACTTAATGATTTAAAACCTGGAAACACGAAAAACACCGTAAAATTGAATTTACGCCCTCGTAGTAACACCGCGGGCTGTTTTGGGTTAGTTAATTAAAAATTATGATAAACTTTGATTTAAAAGTTGTTATTCTGGGAAAATGATTTTTATTATGAACATGAAACTATATCCAAAAATTATGGTTAAACTCAAAGTGGAAGTATGTTTTCTAAAATGGTCATCTAGACGTCGTTCTTTCGACTAAAATGACTACCTTTACAAAAACGACTTGTAACTTATTTTTCCGACTATAAACCTATACTTTTTCTGTTTAGATTCATAAAATATAGTTCAATATGAAACCATAGCAATTTGATTCACTCAAAACGGATTTAAAATGAAGAAGTTATGGGTAAAACAAGATTGGATAATTTTTCTCATTTTAGCTACGTGAAAATTGGTAACAAATCTATTCCAACCATAACTTAATCAACTTGTATTGTATATTATGTAATCTTGAGATACCATAGACACGTATACAATGTTTCGACCTATCATGTCGACACATCTATATATATTTCGGAACAACCATAGACACTCTATATGTGAATGTTGGAGTTAGCTATACAGGGTTGAGGTTGATTCCAAAATATATATAGTTTGAGTTGTGATCAATACTGAGATACGTATACACTGGGTCGTGGATTGATTCAAGATAATATTTATCGATTTATTTCTGTACATCTAACTGTGGACAACTAGTTGTAGGTTACTAACGAGGACAGCTGACTTAATAAACTTAAAACATCAAAATATATTAAAAGTGTTGTAAATATATTTTAAACATACTTTGATATATATGTATATATTGTTATAGGTTCATGAATCAACCAGTGGCCAAGTCTTACTTTCCGACGAAGTAAAAATCTGTGAAAGTGAGTTATAGTCCTACTTTTAAAATCTAATATTTTTGGGATGAGAATACATGCAGGTTTTATAAATGATTTACAAAATAGACACAAGTACGTGAAACTACATTCTATGGTTGAATTATTGAAATTGAATATGCCCCTTTTTATTAAGTCTGGTAATCTAAGAATTAGGGAACAGACACCCTAATTGACGCGAATCCTAAAGATAGATCTATTGGGCCTAACAAACCCCATCCAAAGTACCGGATGCTTTAGTACTTCAAAATTTATATCATATCCGAAGGGTGTCCCAGAATGATGGGGATATTCTTATATATATACATCTTGTTAATGTCGGTTACCAGGTGTTCACCATATTAATGATTTTTATCTCTATGTATGGGATGTGTATTGAAATATGAAATCTTGTGGTCTATTGTTACGATTTGATATATATAGGTTAAACCTATAACTCACCAATATTTTTGTTGACGTTTAAATCATGTTTATTCTCATGTGAATAATAAGAGCTTCCGCTGTTGCATACTAAAATAAGTACAAGATTTGGAGTCCATGTTTGTATGATATTGTGTAAAAACTGCATTCAAGAAACTGATTTCGATGTAACATATTTGTATTGTAAACCATTATGTAATGGTCGTGTGTAAACAGGATATTTTAGATTATCATTATTTGATAATCTACGTAAAGCTTTTTAAACCTTTATTTATGAAATAAAGGTTATGGTTTGTTTTAAAATGAATGCAGTCTTTGAAAAACGTCTCATATAGAGGTCAAAACCTCGCAACGAAATCAATTAATATGGAACGTTTTTAATCAATAAGAACGGGACATTTCAGTTGGTATCCGAGCGTTGGTCTTAGAGAACCAGAAAATTTGCATTAGTGTGTCTTATCGAGTTTGTTAGGATGCATTAGTGAGTCTGGACTTCGATCGTGTTTTCTTTAAAAATGATTGCTTAACATTTTTGCTGGAAACTATATATTATTAACATGTATATATTATGTGATATATTAATCTCTTAACATGTTTGATATTGTGTGATAGATTTCTACCTCTAGCACAAATCCCATTGACTCACCTAATAATAATGAAGAGTTGAATATATATTGGACTGATTCACAAGTTCCCGAAGAAGAACCGGAAGAAGAATCAGAACCGGAAGAGGAGGAACCGGAGGGGGGAAATAGAACCGGTGGGGGAAATAATAAAACGGTTAAGTAAAAGAAAATCCTCAACCAACCGACCAAGGTTAATTATGGTCAATGGTGTTTCCGCCAAGGAAGTAAAATATTGGGAGGATTACCAATTCTCCGATGAATCGGAATCCGACGAGAATTCCGATGATGTTATAGAAATTACCCCAACTGAATTTAAAAAGACAAAAGAAAATAATAAGGGAAAGGGCATAAAAATAGAGAAATCTAATTCCAACCCCGATGAACTTTATATGTATCGTCAACCCCCGAAGCCCTTAAGTTGTAACAATGACCCGGGAACCTCTAAACCACCAGGTTTTTCTAAACCGTTGTGGAAAACGACAGCTCGTATTAGGGGAACATCATATATCCCTAGAAACTTGGCAAAATGAACCAAAACCAAAGAAGAAGAAACGAGCGAGTCAAAATAAGATAGTTGTATTCGTGTGGTGTAATATATGTAATATAGTGTGCTTATGCTTTATGATATATGTAAAAATTGCTTGTATTAATAAGTATTTTTTTTTTATGATTCTAACTCTTGTCTATTTTACAGTATAAAAACACAAAATGGATAGACAACCAATATTTTAAGAGACCTACCCGGAGACATGATTGATGAAATCTTGTCTAGAGTCGGTCAGAATTCTTCGGCACAACAATTTACGGCGAAATCAGCTTGTAAGACATTCGAAGAATGTTCCAAGAATGTCTTGGTTTATAAGAGACTTTCGTTTGAAAGATGGGGGATATCACATTGGGAAACCCATAAGTTACGATGTGTTTACTTTGACGCATATATTGCGGGGAACCCAAATGCTATTTTACGCAACGGGTTAAGAAATTATTTTGACTCAATGTATCCGAATATAGGACTTCATGATTTAGAAAAAGCGGCTAACATGCAACATAAAGAAGCATGCTATGCTTACGGGTTAGTAATGTTCGCTTCTCACCAAAGTGAGAAAAAGAACATCGGGCTACAACTATTAAACAAAACGTTCCCACAAGTGACGGAGTCGGTAATTGGGGTAAGAAATGAGGTTTTTAGGTTATTACAAGACTGTTGGTCATTATGTAACCCTCGTCCCTTTGACGACGTTACAACACACTGTCTTATCAACGGCCATAACGGTTATGTTCCACAAGACCAAGGATGGGAAGTAGTCCTAGTAAAACCAGAATGCATGACTTGTTTCTGGACGTATGAATTACGTGTCTTTATTACCTTTGCTGAACGACTTGTGTACTAGCTAGAATTATCTTCACAACTATCTTGTATCAAAGTTATTGTGTGCTATATTTCATGCTTTATGTAAAATAAGCGGTATTGTAAGTTTGTAAAATATTGTATAAAAGTTTGAACGCAAAATATTATTATAATTAGTTTTTCATATAGAATTGTAGTAGTTGAATTGTATATTAGCTACTAAGTATGAACTTAACGGGTAGGTACTACCCGAATTTAAACTTATAAAACACTAATATGAAGAAAAAGCTTTTATAAATGAGTTCATATTATGCTACGAAATACTATTAACTACTCTTAATATTCTGTATGATTAACTTGTTCCATTTGACTATTTTGAAGGAAATGGCACCGACTACTCAACACACCGTGAATATGAATGAAGAGGAATTCCGTACTTTTCTAGCTTCAAACATAGCCGCAGTACAGGCTGCGCTACATACCAGCAATAACCTTGGATCTAGCAGTACAGGAAATCGTGTAGGATGCACCTACAAAGAATTCACTGCCTGCAAACCTTTGGAATTTGATGGAACCGAAGGACCGATCGGATTGAAACGGTGGACCGAGAAGGTCGAATCGGTGTTTACCATAAGTAAGTGTACTGAAGAGGACAAAGTGAAGTAGCTACGCATACCTTCACAGGTTCTGCGTTAACATGGTGGAATACCTATCTAGAGCAAGTGGGACAAGATGATGCGTATGCACTACCATGGTCAGCATTCAAGCACTTGATGAACGAGAAGTACCGTCCCAGAACCGAGGTCAATAAGCTCAAGAAAGAACTTAGAGGGTTACGAACCCAAGGATTTGATATTACCACGTACGAAAGACGATTCACAGAATTGTGCCTATTATGTCCGGGAGCGTTCGAAGATGAGGAAGAGAAGATCGACGCGTTTGTGAAAGGATTACCGGAAAGAATCCAAGAAGATATAAGTTCACACGAGCCCGCCTCCATACAACAGGCATGTAGAATGGCTCACAAACTAGTGAACCAGATTGAGGAAAGAATTAAAGAACAGATGGCTGAAGAGGCCAATGTGAAGCAAGTCAAAAGAAATTGGAAGGAAAACGGTGATAAGAATCACCAATACAACAACAACAGCAATTACAATAATAAACGTAACAATTATCCCAACAATCGCAACATCAATCGCAACTACAACAAACGGCCTAACAACAACAACAACAACAACAACAACAGCAACTACAACAATCGTCCCAACAACAATAACAACCGCAACAACAACAACAACAACAATCAGAAGCAGCTATGCCAAAGGTGTGAAAAGTATCACTCGGGGTTCTGCACCAAATTTTGCAACAAGTGTAAAAGAAATGGTCATAGCGCTGTAAAGAGTGAGGTCTACGGACCAGGGGTTAACAGAACGAAAGGAACAAATGGTGTCGGAACGAGTAATAGCGGAGCAAGTAGTGTCGGAGCAAGTTATGCCAATGTAGTTTGTTATAAATGTGGAAAACCGGGCCACATTATTAGAAATTTCCCGAACTAGGAGAACACGAATGGACAAGGCCGCAAAAGAGTTTTCAATATTAATGCGGCAGAGGCACAGGAAGACCCGGAGCTTGTAACGGGTACGTTTCTTATTGACAATAAATCTGCTTACGTTTTATTTGATTCGGGTGCGGATAGAAGCTATATGAGTAGAGATTTTTGTGCTAAATTAAGTTGTCCATTGACGCCATTGGATAGTAAATTTTTACTCAAACTAGCAAACGGTAAATTAATTTCAGCAGATAATATATGCTGGAATCGAGAAATTAAACTGGGTAGCGAAATATTTAAGATTGATTTGATACCAGTAGAGTTAGGGAGTTTTGATGTAATAGTTGGCATGGACTGGCTGAAGAAGGTGAAAGCAGAGATCGTATGTTATAAAAATGCAATTCGCATTGTACGAGAAGAAGAAGAACCCTTAATGGTGTACGGAGAAAAGGGCAAACCGAAGATACATCTTACTAGTAATTTGAAGGCACAAAAACTATTAGGATAAGGTTGCTATGCTGTTCTAGCACACGTCGAGAAAGTACAAACTGAAGAAAAGACATCAATGATGTTCCCATCGCAAAAGAATTTCCCGATGTATTTCTGAAAGAATTACCGGGATTACCCCCACATCGATCCGTTGAATTTCAAATAGATCTTGTACCAGGAGCTGCACCAATAGCTCGTGCTCCTTACAGACTCGTACCCAGCGAGATGAAAGAACTGCAAAGCCAATTACAAGAACTTTTAGAGCGTGGTTTCATTCGACCAAGCACATCACCGTGGGGAGCTCCTGTTTTGTTTGTCAAGAAGAAGGATGGTACATTTAGGTTGTGTATTGACTACAGAGAGTTGAACAAACTTACCATCAAAAACCGTTATCCACTACCGAGAATTAACGACTTATTTGATCAACTACAAGGCTCGTCGGTTTATTCGAAGATCGATTTACGTTCTGGATATCATCAAATGCGAGTAAAGGAGGATGATATTCCAAAAACTGCTTTTAGGACGCGTTATGGTCATTACGAGTTTATGATTATGCCGTTTGGATTGACTAACGCACCAGCTATGTTCATGGACCTTATGAACCGAGTGTGTGGGCCATATCTTGACAAGTTTGTCATTGTTTTCATCGATGACATACTTATTTACTCAAAGAATGATCAAGAGCACGAAGAACATTTGAGAAAAGTGCTAGAAGTATTGAGGAAAGAAAAACTGTACGCTAAGTTTTCAAAGTGTGCATTTTGGTTGGAAGAAGTTCAATTCCTCGGTCACATAGTGAACAAAGAAGGTATCCAGGTGGACCCGGCAAAGATCGAAACCGTTGAAAAGTGGGAAACCCCGAAAACTCCGAAACACATACGCCAGTTTTTAGGACTAGCTGGTTACTACAGAAGGTTCATCCAAGACTTTTCCAGAATAGCAAAACCCTTGACTGCATTAACGCATAAAGGGAAGAAATTTGAATGGAAGGATGAACAAGAGAAAGCGTTTCAGTTATTGAAGAAAAAGCTAACTACGGCACCTATATTGTCATTGCCTGAAGGGAATGATGATTTTGTGATTTATTGTGACGCATCAAAGCAAGGTCTCGATTGTGTATTAATGCAATGAACGAAGGTGATTGCTTATGCGTCTAGACAATTGAAGATTCACGAACAAAATTATACGACGCATGATTTAGAATTAGGCGCGGTTGTTTTTGCATTAAAGACTTGGAGGCACTACTTATATGGGGTCAAAAGTATTATATATACCGACCACAAAAGTCTTCAGCACATATTTAATCAGAAACAACTGAATATGAGGCAGCGTAGGTGGATTGAATTGTTGAATGATTACGACTTTGAGATTCGTTACCACCCGGGGAAGGCAAATGTGGTAGCCGACGCCTTGAGCAGGAAGGACAGAGAACCCATTCGAGTAAAATCTATGAATATAATGATTCACAATAACCTTACTACTCAAATAAAGGAGGCGCAACAAGGAGTTTTAAAAGAGGGAAATTTAAAGGATGAAATACCTAAAGGATTGGAGAAGCATCTTAATATTCGAGAAGACGGAACCCGGTATAGGGCTGAAAGGATTTGGGTACCAAAAATTAGAGATATGAGAGAAATGGTACTTAGAGAAGCTCATAAAACCAGATACTCAATACATCCTGGAACGGGGAAGATGTACAAGGATCTCAAGAAACATTTTTGGTGGCCGGGTATGAAAGCCGATGTTGCTAAATACGTAGGAGAATCTTTGACATGTTCTAAGGTCAAAGCTGAGCATCAGAAACCATCAGGTCTACTTCAACAACCCGAAATCCTGGAATGGAAATGGGAAAACATTACCATGGATTTCATCACTAAATTGCCAAGGACTGCAAGTGGTTTTGATACTATTTGGGTAATAGTTGATCGTCTCACCAAATCAGCACACTTCCTGCCAATAAGAGAAGATGACAAGATGGAGAAGTTAGCACGACTGTATTTGAAGGAAATCGTCTCCAGACATGGAATACCAATCTCTATTATCTCTGATAGGGATGGCAGATTTATTTCAAGATTCTGGCAGACATTACAGCAAGCATTAGGAACTCGTCTAGACATGAGTACTGCCTATCATTCATAAACTGATGGGCAGAATGAAAGGACGATACAAACGCTTGAAGACATGCTACGAGCATGTGTTATTGATTTTGGAAACAGTTGGGATCGACATCTACCGTTAGCAGAATTTTCCTACAACAACAGCTACCATTCAAGCATTGAGATGGCGCCGTTTGAAGCACTTTATGGTAGAAAGTGCAGGTCTCCGATTTGTTAAAGTGAAGTGGGGGATAGACAGATTACGGGTCCGGAGATAATACAAGAAACTACCGAGAAGATCATCCAAATTCAACAACGGTTGAAAACCGCCCAAAGTGGCCAAAAGAACTACGCTGACATTAAAAGAAAAGATATAGAATTTGAAATTGGAGAGATGGTCATGCTTAAAGTTGCACCTTGGAAAGGCGTTGTTCGATTTGGTAAACGAGGGAAATTAAATCCAAGGTATATTGGACCATTCAAGATTATTGATCGTGTCGGACCAGTAGCTTACCGACTTGAATTACCTCAACAACTCGCGGCTGTACATAACACTCTCCACGTCTCGAATTTGAAGAAATGTTTTGCTAAAGAAGATCTCACTATTCCATTAGATGAAATCCAAATCAACGAAAAACTTCAATTCATCGAAGAACCCGTCGAAATAATGGATCGTAAGGTTAAAAGACTTAAGCAAAACAAGATACCAATTGTTAAGGTTCGATGGAATGCTCGTAGAGGACCCGAGTTCACCTGGGAATGAGAAGATTAGATGAAGAAGAAATACCCGCATTTATTTCCAGAAGATACGTCAACACCTCCAACTGCTTAAAATTTCGGGACGAAATTTATTTAACGGGTAGGTACTGTAGTGACCCGAACTTTTCCATGTTTATATATATATTAAATGAAATTGTTATTTACATGATTAAGTATTTCCAACATGTTAAGCAATCAAACTTGTTAAGACTTGATTAATCGAAATAGGTTTCATATAGACAATTGACCACCCAAGTTGACCGGTGATTCACGAACGTTAAAACTTGTAAAAAATATATGATGACATATATATGGATATATATATAGTTAACATGATATTATGATAAGTAAACATATCATTAAGTATATTAACAATGAACTACATATGTAAAAACAAGACTACTAACTTAATGATTTTGAAACGAGACATATATGTAACGATTATCGTTGTAACGACATTTAATGTATATATATCATATTAAGAGATATTTATACATCATAATATCATGATAATATAATAATTTAAAATCTTAATTGATATTATAAACATTGGGTTAACAACACTTAACAAGATCGTTAACCTAAAGGTTTCAAAACAACACTTACATGTAACGACTAACGATGACTTAACGACTCAGTTAAAATGTATATACATGTAGTGTTTTAATATGTATTCATACACTTTTGAAAGACTTCAAGACACTTATCAAAATACTTCTACTTAACAAAAATGCTTACAATTACATCCTCGTTCAGTTTCATCAACAATTCTACTCGTATGCACCCGTATTCGTACTCGTACAATACACAGCTTTTAGATGTATGTACTATTGGTATATACACTACAATGATCAGCTCTTAGCAGCCCATTTGAGTCACCTAACACATGTGGGAACCATCATTTGGCAACTAGCATGAAATATCTCATGAAATTACAAAAATATGAGTATGACTTATTTACATGAAAACAAAATTTCATATCCTTTGTATCTAATCCATATACCAACGACCAAAAACACCTACAAACACTTTCATTCTTCAATTTTCTTCATCTAATTGATCTCTTTCAAGTTCTATCTTCAAGTTCTAAGTGTTCTTCATAAATTCCAAAAGTTCTAGTTTCATAAAATCAAGAATACTTCCAAGATTGCAAGTTTACTTCCAAGTTTTCTAAATCCATTCCAAGTAATCATCCAAGATCAAGAAACCTTTGTTACTTACAGTAGGTTATCTTTCTAATACAAGGTAATAATCATATTCAAACTTTAATTCAATTTCTATAACTATAACAATCTTATTTCGAGTGAAAATCTTACTTGAAATTGTTTTCGTGTCATGATTCTGCTTCAAGAACTTTCAAGCCATCCAAGGATCCTTTGAAGCTAGATCTATTTTTCTCATTTCCAGTAGGTTTATCCAAGGAACTTGAGGTAGTAATGATGTTCATAACATCATTCGATTCATACATAAAAAGCTGTCTTATTCAACGTTATAAACTTGTAATCACTAGAACATAGTGTAGTTAATTCTAAACTTGTTCGCAAATAAAGTTAATCCTTCTAACTAGAATTTTAAAATCAACTAAACACATGTTATATATCTATATTATATGCTAACTTAATGATTTAAAACTTGGAAACAAGAAAAACACCGTAAAATCGGATTTACGCCGTCGTAGTAACACCGCGGGCTGTTTTGGGTTAGTTAATTAAAAACTATGATAAACTTTGATTTAAAAGTTGTTATTCTGAGAAAATGATTTTTATTATGAACATGAAACTATATCCAAAAATTATGGTTAAACTCAAAGTGGAAGTATGTTTTCTAAAATGGTCATCTAGACGTCGTTCTTTCGACTGAAATGACTACCTTTACAAAAACGACTTGTAACTTATTTTTCCGACTATAAACCTATACTTTTTCTGTTTATATTCATAAAATATAGTTCAATATGAAACCATAGCAATTTGATTCACTCAAAACGGATTTAAAATGAAGAAGTTATGGGTAAAACAAGATTGGATAATTTTTCTCATTTTAGCTACGTGAAAATTGGTAACAAATCTATTCCAACCATGACTTAATCAACTTGTATTGTATATTATGTAATCTTGAGATACCATATACACGTATACAATGTTTCGACCTATCATGTCGACACATCTATATATATTTCGGAACAACCATAGACACTCTATATGTGAATGTTGGAGTTAGCTATACAGGGTTGAGGTTGATTCCAAAATATATATAGTTTGAGTTGTGATCAATACTGAGATACGTATACACTGGGTCGTGGATTGATTAAAGATAATATTTATCGATTTATTTCTGTACATCTAACTGTGGACAACTAGTTGTAGGTTACTAACGAGGACAGCTGACTTAATAAACTTAAAACATCAAAATATATTAAAAGTGTTGTAAATATATTTTGAACATACTTTGATATATATGTATATATTGTTATAGGTTCGTGAATCAACCAGTGGCCAAGTCTTACTTTCCGACGAAGTAAAAATCTGTGAAAGTGAGTTATAGTCCCACTTTTAAAATCTAATATTTTTGGAATGAGAATATATGCAGGTTTTATAAATGATTTACAAAATAGACACAAGTACGTGAAACTACATTCTATGGTTGAATTATTGAAATCGAATATGCCCCTTTTTATTAAGTCTGGTAATCTAAGAATTAGGAAACAGACACCCTAATTGACGCGAATCCTAAAGATAGATCTATTGGGCCTAACAAACCCCATCCAAAGTACCGGATGCTTTAGTACTTTGAAATTTATATCATATCCGAAGGGTGTCCCGGAATGATGGGGATATTCTTATATATATGCATCTTGTTAATGTCGGTTACCAGGTGTTCACCATATGAATGATTTTTATCTCTATGTATGGGATGTGTATTGAAATATGAAATCTTGTGGTCTATTGTTACGATTTGATATATATAGGTTAAACCTATAACTCACCAATATTTTTGTTGACGTTTAAAGCATGTTTATTCTCAGGTGAATACTAAGAGCTTCCGCTGTTGCATACTAAAATAAGGACAAGATTTGGAGTCCATGTTTGTATGATATTGTGTAAAAACTGCATTCAAGAAACTGATTTCGATGTAACATATTTGTATTGTAAACCATTATGTAATGGTCGTGTGTAAACAGGATATTTTAGATTATCATTATTTGATAATTGACGTAAAGCTTTTTAAACCTTTATTTATGAAATAAAGGTTATGGTTTGTTTTAAAATGAATGCAGTCTTTGAAAAACGTCTCATATAGAGGTCAAAACCTCGCAACGAAATCAATTAATATGGAACGTTTTTAACCAATAAGAACGAGACATTTCAATATTACGGTGAGGATTTGTATGAATCAAAGCATGACAGCATAATAACATTTTAGTACTTGTGTCTAAACGTAAAACAGTTATAAAGCAAGCATGTGTCTCACCCCAAAAGTTATAAACAGTTTAATAAATAGTAAAAGTGGGGCTATGAAAATCACCTTAAATAGCAGTTGAAGTATTCCACGCAAGAAAGGAAAGTAAAGCAAGTAAGTGACCGGGATATCAACCTAGAGGTATAACGTTCGATCAGTAAATGTCTAATAGACCAAGTGTATGTTTATTAATATAATGAATTATATTCATAGTGACAGTCCAAAATAGGAAGGTTTCAAGTTATGGAAAGTTTATAAGTTCAGGTTATATTCATTAGTAAGACGTTGTACTACTTTACTCAAACTTCGTTGCTATCAAATAAGTCAGGAATGACCAGATGTAACCGGGGGCCCAGGACTCTTGACCAGAATCTAAGTCATGGCATTCGAGATCCACAAGCTTACCCATAAATGGCAACCTAGACATCATTCACTTACGACTGTAAGTTGCGATGAAGTTTGTATATAGTGCACGTTATCTTTAGAGTATAACCTTCACGTTATGTGCGTATAGAAATACGACACATTGATATAATTTACTTATACAGTAAATATATATTATATTAAGTTTGAATATATTTAATATTATTACTGTATTATCATTATTAATTTATTTTAAAATTAATCTTATAACAAAGTATTATAAGTTTAATTATGTAGATAGGTTAAATATATAATAATTATGTCTTACATATTTATTAAAGATCTTAAATTTATATACTATTATTTGATTAATATAAATCTTATATTTATTATATATATATCGAAATTTATATATATAAATTATCTAAATTCAAATTTATATAACAATAAATCATCTAATAATTCTAATTAATATTTTATTGACTTCAAATCAGTAGATAATTTGTACAAAATTTTATAAAATAATCTATACAATATTACTATTTGTTTATGTATTAATTATTATTTTCAATAATCGTTTAATACTTAAAATACAAAAAATAGGTAAACAAGTTTAAAATTATATTTTATATTTTTCTCAGTATCTACTAATCTTAATAAACATACGAAAATTTTATAAAATATTTTTATCACGTTTTAATATTTATTTATAATATTGTTCTTAGTTTACATTAAATCAAAATTAATTATGTAATAAATACCAAATCGACTTAAGTAAATTAGTTTATAAATTTCTCAGGCTTTTATATGTTTAATAAACTAAAAAAAATTATTTATGTATTTTTATTGCTGATAAACATATTTTTTACAAATTTTGTATATCTTTTAATATATAATCAAAATTAATTATAAATAATAATCCAAAAATTCTCAAAAATCATTTTTATAACTTTCATAAGAGTTCCTAACTATTTTCTATTCATTCTTACAGTTCCAAATAGTTTACACCAATTAATTATATTTTTATATACATATATATATAATAGTTACCGATAAAAATTTAGAGAATAAATATATAAAATAGTAAATAAATTACAATTTCGATTATACAATTACTTTTATGTTATGTATGACCTGTGAAAATTATCTTTACACATTTTAAGTATCTAAAATATTTTCTATTGATTTATTTTGTTATATATATAATCCGTATATGATATATATATTCTTAAATTCGTTTTTAAATAAAAAAATATTAAATCCGTACATATAATTCATGAAAATAATTTTTATATCTAACATAATAGTTAATACTAATTATCAAGTGTTTACTTGATTTTGTTATAATTGTTTCATATTTTCTATAATTAATATCGGCTAGTACAATAAAATAAATAAAAATGTATAAAATAAAAAAAAACGTAGAGAACTTACAATATTTCTCCAGAGGATTTTGAAGGTTCTCTAATTTTTTTTGTGGCAAAATTTGTGAAGATTGAGTGTAGTATTTATAGTTGGAAAAATGGATAAAGAAATAATAAAAAAAATAAAAAGAATTCCTAGTTAATTTGCAAATGAGTTTTAAAAAAATATATATATACATGTCTAGTCATTTTCGGTATGTTACTAATTAAAATAAGGAAAAGTAATTTTTATCTTTTTTTATTTATTAAAAGTAGATCTAAAAGTTAAAATAAAAAAAAGTAGTTTGTATCTTTGTATTTATTTATTAAAAGTAGATCTTAAAAGTTAAAATAAAAAAAGTAGTTTGTATTTTTATTAAAAGTAAATCTTAAAAGTTAAAATAAGAAAAAGTAGTTTGTATCTTTATTAAAAGTAGATCTTAAAAGTTAAAATAAGAAAAAGTAGTTTGTATTTTTATTAAAAGTAAATCTTAAAAGTTAAGATAAAAAAAGTAGTTTGTATCTTTATTAAAAGTATATCTTAAAATTTAAAATAAGAAAAAGTAGTTTGTATTTTTATTAAAAGTAAATCTTAAAAGTTAAAATAAGAAAAAGTAGTTTGTATCTTTATTAAAAATAGATCTTAAAAGTTAAAATAAAAAAAAGTAGTTTGTATTTTTATTAAAAGTAAATCTTAAAATTTAAAATAAGAAAAAAGTAGTTTGTATTTTTATTAAAAGTAAATCTTAAAATTTAAAATAAGAAAAAGTAGTTTGTATCTTTATTAAAAGTAGATCTTAAAAGTTAAAATAAGAAAAAGTTGTTTGTATCTTTGTATTTATTTATTAAAAGTAGTTCTAGTTTTGATTTTCTTTTTTTTTAAATTCTAAAAATTGTTTAATACATTTCTAAGAAAATTTAACATTTTATTTCTATTTTTGTTTAATTATTAAAAACGAATTTTATATAAAAATTATTATTATATTCGGTTTTTATAATTAAAATTAAAATTTATGATTGTTACTTTATAGTTTTTATTTGTTTTATAAATGTTATAATATTATTTATTATTTAGTTAATTATATATTCTATTAACTAAATAACAAAAGTAATATAAATATTATATATATTCATTGATGTAATTATGTTATATTATATAACATAACCTTATTTATAATATTTATAATTATATTATTTATTTTAAGCGTACGTTTATTCGGTCAATGTTAAATTTATTTGTATATAACAACTCTAGGTATTTTAGTAAAATCGGAAGTCAAAAAGTGAGGGTTGTTATATATATTCATGATTAGATAATGATAATTACGCGATGTTGATTATGATGGTGAGTATGAGCAGGAGTATGATTATGATCATGGTAACGATGGTATAATAAGGATAATGATGATCATTGTGATGATGATCAAGGATGTGGTGATGATTACAGTTACTAGATGATGATAATGAGGTTATAATGATTATGATAATCATAAGGAGTCACAATGATGATACACGATTATGATTCACGATGATGTGATAATCGAAAATAAAGATGATGAATAAGTAAATGGGTTCTTTAAAAAGAAAACTGATTTGTGGGTTAAAACAATTTGGATCTGTATTATACTAGGAAATCACAAATGGAGTAATAGTTAAGGATGTTATCGGATTAGCGGGACGTCGCGGGTTCAAACCCGAACTTGGGCATTTTTTTAAGGACTACTTCTTTGAGGTAGTTTACTTATTACTCATTATTATTATTATTATTATTATTATTATTATTATTATTATTATTATTATTATTATTATTATTATTATTATTATTATTTCTATTATTATAAAAATATTACAACTTTCTATTATAAATATTATTTTACCAAATAGAGTATTAGTTATATAAAAACATATTTTAATACAATCCTATATATATAAAGATATTAATCTTAATATGTTATATTATATAAATAAACTCAGTCAATTAAATGTGATATGTGTTAATATATATACATGATATAGTTTCGTGAATCCAAGACCAACCATGCACTTGTTCAGTGACGTCATATGTATTTTTACTACAGAATACAGTATTGTGAGTTTCATTACTCCCTTTTTAAATGCTTTTGCAATATATATTTTTGGGATTGAGAATACATGCGCTTTTATAAATGTTTGAGGAAATAGACACAAGTAATTGAAACTACATTCTATGGTTGAATGATCGAAGCCGAATATAGCCCTTTTTGCTTGGTAACCTAAGAATTAGTAAATCAGTCTACTAATTGACGCGAATCCTAAAGATAGATCTATTGGGCATTTGGGCCTAACAAACCACATCCGTTGTAGCGGATGCTTTAGTACTTCGATGTTGTTTTATCATGTTCGATGGATGTCCCGGAATAATGGGGATATTCTTATATGCATCTGGTTAATGTCGGTTACCAGGTGTTCAATCCATATGAATGATTATTTTTGTCTCTATGCATGGGACGTATATTTATGAGAAATTGAAATGAAAATCTTGTGGTCTATTTAAAATGATGAAAATGAATATTTATGATAAACTAATGAACTCACCAACCTTTTGGTTGACACTTGAAAGCATGTTTATTCTCAGGTATTAAAGAAATCTTCCGCTGTGAATTTGCTCATTTTAGAGATATTACTTGGAGTCATTCATGACATATTTCAAAAGACGTTGCATTCGAGTCGTTGAGTTCATCAAGATTATTATTAAGTCAGTTATAGTTGCATATATTCTGAAATAGTATGCATGCCTGTCCACTTTCGATGTGATGAAAGTTTGTCTTTTAAAAACGAATGCAATGTTTGTAAAATGTATCATATAGAGGTCAGATCCTCTCGATGTAACCAAATGTAATGTATTCGTCCAGATGGATTAGGACGGGTCACGATAAAACTATTATATACGGTGATTGTCTATACGTAGAAATTATCAGATGTCGAAAACCTTGGATTTATATATTCATTTATTGTGTGCCTTTTCAAAAGAATGCAATGTTTACAAAACATATCATATAGAGGTCAAAACCTCACTATGAAATCAATGAATGATGTATTCATCCAAGTGGATTTGGACGGGTCATCACAATTAACCTTGGGGATCTCTGTTGAAAGAACCTTTTTCTCAGCCATAGGAAAAGAGCATATTGATTCTGA
Organism: Rutidosis leptorrhynchoides; assembly: GCF_046630445.1. NCBI lineage: Eukaryota > Viridiplantae > Streptophyta > Magnoliopsida > Asterales > Asteraceae > Rutidosis > Rutidosis leptorrhynchoides. Next base: position 129,866,253 of record NC_092335.1, read on the forward strand.
AATCTTTTGCTCGTTGTATTTCGGTATTTCAACTTGTATACCCATCGACACCATTGTTGGTTTTGTAGTTGGTGTCGATTCAACATCTAACTCATGTTATAGACCAAAAATGTGTTTTTCAAAGACATGAGTTGATGATCGATTAAGAGTTTGAACATGATTCAGATCAGTTCGAAGTTGTAGAATGGTCGTTGAATCAAACTCATGTTTGGATTTGAGATAACTATTTTGAAAGGACCCGTTCATATATATTATAAACGATTCACAATAGTTGATTACATCGCGAGGTATTTGACCTCAATATGATACGTTTTACAAACATTGCATTCGTTTTTAAAAGACAAACTTTCTTTACATCAAAAAATGACGGCATGCATACCATTTCATATTACATCCAACTATAATTGACTTAATATTAATCTTGATGAACTCAACGACTCGAATGCAACGTCTTTTAAAGTATGTCATGAATGACTCCAGGTAATATCCTTAAAATGAGCTAATGCACAGAGGAAGATTTCTTTAATACCTGAGAATAAACATGTTTTAAAGTGTCAACCAAAAGGTTGGTGAGTTCATTAGTTTATCATAATCAATCATTTCCGTAATAGTAATAGACCACAAGATTTCAGTTTCCATAAATATCCGTACACTCGCAAGTGTTTAAAAGTATTCTATAAGTTGTAGGCACCCGGTAACAAGCCTTAACATTCATGTTTTACCCTCTGAAGTACACCAGATCAGGTGTTTAAAATAACCTCGAAGTACTAAAGCATCCCATAGTCAGGATGGGGTTTGTCAGGCCCAATAGATCTATCTTTAGGATTCGCGCCTACCGTACATAGACAAGTAGTTTAATGTTACCAAGCTAAGGGTATATTTCTGGTTAAAACTCACATAGAATTAGTTTTAGTACTTGTGCCTACTTCGTAAAACATTTATAAAACAGCGCATGTATTCTCAGCCCAAAAATATATATTGCAAAAGCAATTAAAAAGGGAGCAAATGAAACTCACAATACTGTATTTCGTAGCAATTATGTATATGACGGCACTGAACAAGTGCAGGGTTTGTCTCGGATTCACGAACGTATCAATATTGTGATTCAATATTGCAGGAAAGTACGTAGACGCAACAAAAATGATAAACGTTAGGTTGACCTCACGAGCTATACCCTCGATCAATACCCATAAACTCCATAGCTATAACCATAATTTCCTTAGCTCTATCCCGTTTGAAAACTTATTTTGAAATCGTCTGAGTATAACTCCGTCGTAGTATTTTATGTATACTAATAATATCTTGAAATAATACAAAGAAAATATATATATGTAATTCGATTGAGAGAGTTTAGAGAAATATATTTTCAAGTTTCTATGAAATAATGAAACCTATTGAATTCTATTTATAATAGTTTTTTGAATTATTAAAGTGAATTATTAAAGTATAATTTATTAAAGTGAATTATTAAAGTATGAATTATTAAAGTGAATTATTAAAGTATGAATTATTAAAGTGAATTATTAAAGTGAATTATTAAAGTATGAATTATTAAAGTATGAATTATTAAAGTATGAATTATTAAAGTGAATTATTAAGGTATGAATTATTAAAGTTAAAGTAAAATAAAAGTAAAGTAAAGGTAAAGTTAAAGTATAGTAAAAGTATAAAACTATATACGTATAATATGCGTATAAATATATATAATATTAATTTAAATCGTTATATATATTTAATAAAATAAAATATAAATATCGTTATCTTTATCATACTGGTTAAGTAATGAGTTGTCAAAAGTGGTTCTAGATATTTAAAAAAGATATATACATTTTAATAATAAAGTTCTTTTTAAACTGAAAACGTTTTTTGTACTTTTGAAACTAAATCAAATAAATATGATAATTTTGTTTTCCAAAACTAAATATATTTAAGAATCATTTTGTTAAAAGGTTAAAATAATGGAAATCGTTATATCACAAAATATTTTAGAAAAGTAGAATTATATATATTCATAATAGGTTTCAAGTTTTTAAATTACAGTCTGTTGGTGAAGCATGGGATAAAGTCCAAAGGTTAAATAAACGTATGAAATCATCTTAATGAAAAATGTCGAGTTACTTAACTTGTTGATATCCAACATCTAAGTTATTTACACTCCACGTTCTTATTTTCATATTAAATAAAATGAAAGTTAACATAGTTATCTTATCAAGGTCACGAGAAAAATATTATAAAACATGCCTTGGAAATTAAACAGGAATTTCCACTAACCCTTGTCTAGTTCCCGTTAATTGGCACATTTGTCCTTATTTATAAATCACTTTACCATTTTCCGAATGTTGTCAAAAAGAATAGATTTCTTAAATCACAGTGGACCTCATAACATAGGCCCGTAATCATATCATAATGTATCTGATAATTCAATCATTTGATATTATCTCTTAATTCTGTCGATAAATATATCGAAACAAATACGTTCATGTAAAGTATCATATATCTAATACTTTGTTAATGTTTTCAGTTAATATTATATATTATATATACATATCTATATACTCATAATTGTTCGTGAATCGTCGAACACGGTCAAAGGGTAATTGATTGCATGAATGTAGTTCCAAACTTTTTGAGATTCAACATTACAAATTCTGCTTATCGTGTCGGAAACATAGAAAGGTTAAGTTTAAATTTGGTCGGAAATTTTCGGGTCGTCACAGTACCTACCCGTTAAAGAAATTTCGTCCCGAAATTTGATCGAGGTCGTCATGGCTAATAATAAGAATGTTATTATGACGAATATAAGTTGATTCATAGGGTTTTATCATGATTGAGAAATATGGATAAAATAATTCGATTACTCGAAACGTATCACTATCGTAATAGAGTGAAATGAGAAAATGGGGATTCGTCTTATCTTTTGACGTCATCACGGTTGATCTCTGGATTAAAGAAAATTTTTGTAATCTATATAGGATTTGATTCTTCGGTGATTAAGGAAATTATGATCCTCTTCGATTTAATGCGATGATTCATCTCGAATTTTCTGTCGGATATTTCACTATAAATCCACCTCCTTCGTTTCCTTTTAATTCACACCTTCTATTCTTTCTCCCTCAATTATTACTTTAAAATTATTCGTCAATATGCTTCATCTAGTGTTGATTCTCGATATACTCCTCACTTTCATATATGTCGTTCTTCTTTTTCGTCTACCTCCGGAAGAATCTATTTACTTCTACTATACTCTTGGTTTTATAGTGTTTTTAGTTCTCCCGTGTCTTTATATTGCTATATGCATTGATATATACGGTTTATAGTTTCTGGGTTGTTGTTGGGTTTTATATCTTCCCTTATATTTCGATGTCCCTGCTTCTGTCTTCTATAATCATTGTCATTCCCAATTAATGCTCTCTTTTATTTGCTGCGATTTATACCCCAATTTCTATTTCGGAGTTTTGTCCTTTCGTTTCTTCTTCTTACGATTAAGCACCGCTTGTAATGGTCCAGAATTCGTATATATGAATTTCGGAATGAACATTGTTATGTTCTAAGAAGGAAATTGTAATAGCACGATCTTGACTTGTCAAATTACTAGAATACCTCGGAAAAGGCCGAATCATCAAGAAATATTTTCTTGATATTTTAGAGGTTAAAGAGAATACAAGAGTCGTGTAACATAGCACATGATGATGTTATGATCTGTGAATCATCACGTTCCATTTAGAAACTCAACATGACTTACTGTAATATAATCACGTTGATCAAGTGTCATTATATTATACTAGTTCATGCTTCTGTTCCCAACACTACTTCAAAAATATTCCTATTTTAAATTCGAAAGTTTCAGAATTTAGAAACTAAAATAGTTTCTTTTATGATGTAATACAGACAGCACGAAGAGGTAAATGATTTCAGATAAGAATAATTATGGAAATATCTTCAGAAATATGGAGGATATTTACAATGAAAGATACGATGATATCTTAAAATTTCTAATATCAGAGGATGATGAAGAATATTGTCTGTAAGGGTTTAGAGTCAGGAGCAAGGTATTCGATAATGACTTCAGCAGACACGGAATCATTTGGATTCTTTGAAGGTAGATTTCTTCCTTGTGATTTATCCACAGCCTTCTTCATGGTTTGCTCAATCCGTATTTTTCAGTACCAAATCTTCTCTTTTTCTGAGTTTTGCCAACACACTACTCTTTATCATCAAACTTTTTACTGTTAAGGTCGTTTATAGTTTTTGCTGCTTCATCAGTATTTCGAGAACTAGTTAGCAGTTTAGGGTGTTTTTCAGAAACTTCACATTCAAAGTATATAAGTCCAGAAGATAGACACATATAATTGTTGGCGTAGACATGCTACGAGATTTCAAAATACTGATTGCTAATTTCCGATGATTCGTATGGCAATTCTCGTTACAAGATGCAGATGAGTAAATGATGGGGTTTTGACAAATATAAAGATTTTTCGGAAAGTCAAAGATCAATGAAGTTGTTAATAAGTTTACTGCTAATGTGGCGAGATATGAAAGGTTCCCCGGTAATAATGATGAAGGGGTAATCATTATAATAAGGATTATTCGAATGAACAATTGAAGTTGGTTTGCTGGAGCTGTGACAAAACCGTCTATTTTTAGAAGGGATTGAAAAGTTATTTTAGCTAGTAAATGCCAAAAGGTCTGACATGGATACATGTTAAATTATGACTTTGGTTTCAAGAGTTTTTCAGGTACGTAACTGTGGATAACATGTGGTTGAATCATCATCTCGATTGTTCATTATTTGAAGTGTCTTCAGGTATTTCGAAGGGCTTGAACACAGATTATAATCGTTAATATACATACGATGTTCTAACACAGTTTTGAAGTTAAAGTATAGCTTTGAAAGATGTAAGAATCTAAGAGTGATGATACCGGTTATAACTTGAATTGAATTCGGCGATTTCAAAATTAGAATATGTAATTAGATTTTTGAATGAGTATGGTTGTTTTGATTTCTATAAAAGAATGTATATTGTTGTGAAAGTAAGGAGTATAATGGATGATTTGCTGAATCAGATTCGAAGAATGTAACATATTAATTGTGAATTTATATATCTCTCGGGTATTACCTACCCGTTAAAAAAATGTCACAATTAATATTTTGTACAAAAAAAATTTATTACAGTCTTTATGGAAATATATGTGTATATTTCTTCAGATGTAATATAGATTTAATGAGTTAATATTAAATTAAACTCACTTGATTTATGGTTAAGGCTAGGATAGATAATTTCTAAACTTTAGAAATTACATAATCGTCGTAGAATGTTTTCCCAATGAAGTTATGAATCAATACTTCATCGTTGTGGTATTCCTTAGTATCTACAGGGCGTATGACGTCGATGCTCATGGGACAGATTGTGAAGTTGAGGTTTGCGATGCGGTTGTTGTTAGTGGTGGTAATGGTACTGTTGATGTTGTTGATGGTGGTACTGGTTATGTTGCTGGTGCTGCTGCTGGTGTTTGTAACCTTTGCACCATATTCTCCAAAGCCACTACCCGAGCGCGAAGCTCGTTGACTTCTTCTATTACACCGGGGTGATTGTCGGTTCGGACGAGCGAATAAATAAGATCTAGAATTTGGTGTAGTATATAATCATGACGAGATACTCTGGAAATGAGAGAGAAAATGGTGTTTCGAACAGGTTCGCCGGTAAGTGCTTCAGGTTCATTGCCAAGAGGGCAATGTGGTGGATGGAAAGGATCGCCTTCTTCTTGTCTCCAATGATTAAGGAGGCTACGAACCCATCCCCAATTCATACAGAATAGATGATGGCTGATTGGTTGATCCATTCCAGTCACACTGCTTTCGGAGCTTGAGTGGGATTCCATTTCGGAATCCGAGGAACTTGAACTGATGACGAATTCCATTTCGTACGATTTGATAAAGGATTTTTCGATACGAAATGATTTTCCGGCTATCGGGTGGTATTCTAACTACATAGAATATCTATATATATAGATCAAAAGATTTCATAGATTACGGAGGAATTTACGGAATATGTTAGGCAAAGTTTACGGTAATAGATACGATAAGATATGATTTAGCAGATACGCTAAGATATGAATATTGTCTATACACTATTCATGCAATCAATGCAGCAAGACGTGTCTAGACTAAGAATGATAAGCAGGTAATTTCCTAAGGATGGTAAGTAGATGATTTCCGACTAAAAATGATAAACAAAACTTTTGACATGCAGACACGATCGAAGTCCAGACTCACTAATGCATCTTAAAAACTATCAGTTAGACACACTAATGCAAGACCTGGTTCGCTAAGACCACCGCTCTGATACCAACTGAAAGGACCCGTTCATATATATTATAAACGATTCACGATAGTTGATTACATCGCGAGGTATTTGACCTCAATATGATACGTTTTACAAACATTGCATTCGTTTTTAAAAGACAAACTTTCTTTACATCAAAAAATGACGGCATGCATACCATTTCATATTACATCCAACTATAATTGACTTAATATTAATCTTGATGAACTCAACGACTCGAATGCAACGTCTTTCAAAGTATGTCATGAATGACTCCAGGTAATATCCTTAAAATGAGCTAATGCACAGCGGAAAATTTCTTTAATACCTGAGAATAAACATGCTTTAAAGTGTCAACCAAAAGGTTGGTGAGTTCATTAGTTTATCATAATCAATCATTTCCGTAATAGTAATAGACCACAAGATTTCAGTTTCCATAAATATCCGTACACTCGCAAGTGTTTAAAAGTATTCTATAAGTTGTAGGCACCCGGTAACAAGCCTTAACATTCATGTTTTACCCTCTGAAGTACACCAGATCAGGTGTGTTTAAAATAACCTCGAAGTACTAAAGCATCCCATAGTCAGGATGGGGTTTGTCAGGCCCAATAGATCTATCTTTAGGATTCGCGCCTACCGTACATAGACAAGTAGTTTAATGTTACCAAGCTAAGGGTATATTTCTGGTTTAAACCCACATAGAATTAGTTTTAGTACTTGTCCCTACTTCGTAAAATATTTATAAAACAGCGCATGTATTCTCAGCCCAAAAATATATATTGTAAAAGCAATTAAAAAGGGAGCAAATGAAACTCACAATACTGTATTTCGTAGCAATTATTTATATGACGGCACTGAACAAGTGCAGGGTTTGTCTCGGATTCACGAACGTATCAATATTGTGATTCAATATTGCAGGAAAGTACGTAGACGCAACGAAAATGATAAACGTTAGGTTGACCTCACGAGCAATACCCTCGATCAATACCCATAAACTCCATAGCTATAACCCATAATTTCCTTAGCTCTATCCCGTTTGAAAACTTATTTTGAAATCGTCTGAGTATAACTCCGTCGTAGTATTTTATGTATACTAATAATATCTTGAAATAATACAAAGAAAATATATATATGTAATTCGATTGAGAGAGTTTAGAGAAATATATTTTCAAGTTTCTATAAAATAATGAAACCTATTAATTTTATTTATAATAGTTTTTTTGAATTATTAAAGTGAATTATTAAAGTATGAATTATTAAAGTGAATTATTAAAGTATGAATTATTAAAGTGAATTATTAAAGTATGAATTATTAAAGTGAATTATTAAAGTGAATTATTAAAGTATGAATTATTAAAGTGAATTATTAAAGTGAATTATTAAAGTATGAATAATTAAAGTATGAATTATTAAAGTGAATTATTAGAGTATGAATTATTAAAGTTAAAGTAAAATAAAAGTAAAGTAAAGGTAAAGTTAAAGTATAGTAAAAGTATAAAACTATATACGTATAATACGCGTATAAATATATATAATATTAATTTAAATCGTTATATATATTTAATAAAATAAAATATAAATATCGTTATCTTTATCATACTGGTTAAGTAATGAGTTATCAAAAGTGGTTCTAGATATTTATAAAAGATATATACATTTTAATAATAAAGTTCTTTTTAAACTGAAAACGTTTTTTGTACTTTTGAAACTAAATCAAATAAATATGATAATTTTGTTTTTCAAAACTAAATATATTTAATAATCATTTTGTTAAAAGGTTAAAATAATGGAAATCGTTATATCACAAAATATTTTAGAAAAGTAGAATTATATATATTCATAATAGGTTTCAAGTTTTTAAATTACAGTCTGTTGGTGAAGCATGGGATAAAGTCCAAAGGTTAAATAAACGTATGAAATCATCTTAATGAAAAATGTCGAGTTACTTAACTTGTCGATATCCAACATCTAAGTTATTTACACTCCACGTTCTTATTTTCATATTAAATAAAATGAAAGTTAACATAGTTATCTTATCAAGGTCACGAGGAAAATATTATAAAACATGCCTTGGAAATTAAACAGGAATTTCCACTAACCCTTGTCTAGTTCCCGTTAATTGACACATTTGTTCTTATTTATAAATCACTTTACCATTTTCCGAATGTTGTTAAAAAGAATAGATTTCTTAAATCACAGTGGACCTCATAACATAGGCCCGTAATCATATCATAATGTATCTGATAATTCAATCATTTGATATTATCTCTTAATTCTGTCGATAAATATATCGAAACAAATACGTTCATGTAAAGTATCATATATCTAATACTTTGTTAATGTTTTCAGTTAATATTATATATTATATATACATATCTATATACTCATAATTGTTCGTGAATCGTCGAACACGGTCAAAGGGTAATTGATTACATGAATGTAGTTCCAAACTTTTTGAGATTCAACATTACAAATTCTGCTTATCGTGTCAGAAACATATAAAGGTTAAGTTTAAATTTGGTCAGAAATTTCCGGGTCGTCACATATTTTCTGCTTGAAGAGTCCGAATTGTCTTATTATCTATTATGAGATGAACAATTTTCTCTTTGAGGTGATTATACCATTTCTCTAAATTGAGTCGTTCCTTGATGAAAGAATCGTATTGACTTTGTAGCTCTGCTTGATGCTCTGAAATTTGTTTATTCATCTGGAGCTCATTCCTTGCAAGCTCATGTATCTGGCTAGCCATCCTTGAAAGATTCACTTTTGAAGTTTCGAAAGTTGTTGTTCGAGCAATGGAATAATTAAAATGAGACATTATCAAGTAACTTGGATAAACTTTTTGAAAATTACGTTTGAATTTTTAATGAAAATAGTTAAATTTATTGACTTCCTTAGTCCTTGTCATAAGAATTTTAACGAAAACAACTAAAGAACAGCTAATTTTCAGAAGAATAAAATCGGGTAAGTGAGCTCTAGTTTGGGCTCCTTGAGTTTATTTTTAGACTTCAATAATTTCTTTTGGGCCTCATGTTTACTGATTATTACACAAATCCACTTGTTTGTTTAAATGGCCTAGGATAAATGAAATTAAAAAAACACATAGAACCCTAAATCATGATGTCTTCCCCATATATGAACTCCGAAATACACGTGAGTTTTCTTCGTTCTCCAAATCAGAAAAAAAATATAGAATCCTAAATCATGAGTCCCAACACGTGTGAGTATAGTTGATACACGTCTGAATCGATCAAACACTTGAGTAACACCAAAGGCATATGTAAATAATCCGCAAACGTGTTTCATATACACAGAAGCATATCAAACGCGTATGCAATCGATAGGGTAATTTTATGTTGAAACTTGTGATGAATCTGAAACACCAAAGGCATAGGTATTGAAGGTCTACAAACGTGCGTTGGTATCCATGGATGAAGTTGAAACAAGTATGTCATTATAACAGAATTCTCAGGCGTAAAGCTGAGTTTTCTGTCGAAATGCGTTTCTCTGGTGAGTTTTTCGGCCAAACTTCCGGTGTACACCTGCAACTTTGAATTTTGATGGAGTTGAACCTAGAAATCGATCCTAAAGTGAATCTGCACCTACCTAGACTCTCCCTGAAGAGATTTTACAATGAATGACACGCTCAAATTTCTACACAAAAAAAAAAAAAAATTAAAAATCACAGTAAACCGCCATTGTTAGAGCTTGAATATCTTAATTGAGTTAAAATCTGTTTCAGGCTATGGACACTAAACGAGAAATGCTTAATACACTGTATCTAACACTCGACGATCGTTTATAGATCCTGAAAACAAGATATTCGAATTAATTGATTTGTTGTTCGAAATATGCAAAATTTGGATTGAACAATTGACTGATCAAAACAAGTTTGAAGCTCGAATTTTGCAGGGACGTTCATGATATCTTCGAATCTCACTACGTTTTTACTTTTCCGAAATTGAGCTTGGATTGATCAAAAGACCAAAACAGTTTGAATTAAAAAAAAGTCAAACTCGGATGAACAACTCTTGAATTCACGAATTAAAATACGAATTGAATGATCTTGATCATTTAGGATATCCTAATTACGCTCTGATACCAACTGAATTTCTATAATTCGAGATAGATGTATGTGTATCGATGTACCGTATGTATATTGATGAAGATGAAGATGAAGCTGTGATATGAAGATGAATCTGAGTCGGTGTATAACTTTGTGCCAAGATTAGGTTACATGTGTTTTTGGTGAAAATAAGGAGAGGGAGGTAATCACACTTTTTTTGTGTGTGTGTGTGTGTTATGTAATTGTGAGGAAAATGCTAACTATTCTTAGTGTGTTAATAGTATTTATAGTCTATACTATCACCACATACATTACTAATACAAGCTACAACATACATTATAATATGTGACTTAACAAGTATTATACTATTCCCTTCCTTATGAAAAAGACGTCTTCCAACAAAAAATAATATATATAATTCAAGATATATGATATATTTATCTATTTTTCTCTCATTTAATAACCAACTAATTTTGCAAAAAATGTCATTTTCATAAATTAATTGTTATGTTAATTTTTTACCTTTCCATTATTAAAAAAAGTATATGTGAAACTTTAGTGATTATTTAGTATTATTTTATATAAAAAAATTATTTGAAATAAATATTAAATAGTAATGTTGACTTAAGACAGAGGAAGTAGAGTTTAACAATTTATTTATATGTATAATGACGTTTTAGCTGTGAAAAGCCTCCTTAAATAGGGATTAATTTAATGCAAATGACTTCTTATGATGTTTATTAAATGGGATAATATTTATGATGTTGATGATTCATTGAGTTATATTTTTATTTTATTTTTTTGAGAAAACATAATTTAAAATTTAGGAAGATCTAATGTTGCAGTAGAGATACAATTGATCTAGAGTCTCACGATCTGTTTGAGTTGATCATACAATCTACTTGAGCAAAGTGCAAACATGCATTGACTTCCTACTTGAATAAAAAAGAAACCAGTTACATTTGAGCTAAACTTAAATACAATCAAATTGTGTTGCACAAATATACACAAATGTCAAGACGTGAATTAGAAGTTGAACTCCCAATATTACTAACAACCTATATACAAATCTCGCAAAGTCCATAATCAACCAATAAACAATCAAAACCAAGCACGAATATAAACATGCAAACCACATTCGCAACCAAGACAACAAATCACCCAAACTACATCTAAATAACTCAAAAACATAATCAAATGCCCCTTTAAACACCATTAGTAACTGAAAGCCATTTGAACCCCAACCTGGACTTGAATGTCGCCACCGCCAGAAAATTTCATGTCCTTTTTTTATTTTTTGACTTCTTAGGATGTGACTGCTACATTATTAATATTATTATCAAATTATTATTATTATTATTATTATTATTATTATTATTATTATTATTATTATTATTATTATTATTATTATTATTATTATTATTATTATTATTACTACTACTACTACTACTACTACTACTATTATTATTATTATTATTATAGTTAAAATTAATAATTAAATTATAATAGTTATTACATTATCGTGAATGAATACATAATTTAAAAAACATTGATATTTTCACATGTTATTGTTATACATTATTTTTTCGATGAAAAAACAAGAATATATAATTTCAAAAAGATAATTCATCACAAGGATGAAAATTCAACGATTACAAGTGATTCTATATATCTAAATGATAGAGGCCAAATGAATAGTTAAGTTTATAAGTTTCACAAATTTACAACAACCTTTCATTTATTATACTTCAACCACATCTTTTATAATACTTAACTTTATGGTTTTTATAAACTTACCCCACTCTTTACACACTTTATAATTTAACCATAAAATTTCTCACCCATTATAAATCAACCACATGTTTTTTACTATATAATAACTATTTATTATTATTATTATTATTATTATTATTATTATTATTATTATTATTATTATTATTATTATTATTATTATTATTATTATTATTATTATTATTATTAAATCACATAATGTTCACTTTATTATTATTTAACTTTTTCTCTTATTACAAATTAACCACGTAACTTATTTTCTAATAACAGTTTTATTGTTTATATATATATATATATATATATATATATATATATATATATATATATATATATATATATATATATATATATATATATATATATATATATATATATATATATATAACATAATGTTCTATATTATTAAATAGTTTGTACCAATCGTTGGTGTACGTTTCACTTTATTGATTGAGCATTTGGGTCTTCTCTCTCGACAAGACGAAAACTAAAACAAAAAATGATGAATAATTACTTTCACGCTTATTACAAATCAATCACATAACTATTTTGGGTCCTTATTAGACAAAACGAAAAATAAAACAAAAAATATGATAAATATTTACTTTTTTCAATAATTAGTTATGTAATTAATGTTAATCAAGGGTGAAGAACCGGCGCAAAGTCAGGTAGTCCAACTAGTTATGTCTAAAAGGCACATAAAGTGTTTTTGACAGAAACTAAAAATGAAAGCCTATTGGATCAATTGAGATATGCTCCTAATCTCAAACCACAAACAATGTGACTGCAACTCTGAACCGCCAACAACATCGAATTGCCTTGCTAACTCAAACCTCTACATCATGGATATTGCACTACAAAGAATGCTATTTGAAGCATCATTTGAGGGGTCATTAAAAACATCATGTTGCCTACAACTTTTTCATGATTCCAGCCTTTGAAATGTTACCAATCGTTTCTTAGCCATTTTAGATGTATTAAGAGTAGTACACGATCCTTGCCCAGCATCACCAATTATGTCACTTGAAGTGTCAAACAAACTCCAAAAATCAAAAACATTAAGTACTTATGTGGTACAAATACTTAATACTTGATTATGGTAGATTTATTCAAAACATCACTCAATCTAAAATTCACTTCAAAAAACTTAATAATTAGAAAATATACACTTATTTGATATTTGCATATTTTCAGAATCCTAATGATTTCAATTTTCAATTTTCTAATTTTATTTATTGTATGACGGTCTATTAACAAAGTGAAAAACTAATTATTATTGTACACCTCAATTTTTATCTAGCAAAATAATTAAATATGATAGATTATATAAAATTTATGTTTTGCATATGCGTGAAGTTTTGCGTGGGCATTTTGTGCACGTTATTGGCAATGGTATTTGTAACGACCCAACCCGTTATATAAATGAATACGCGTAATAATTTTTTTTTATATCAGCAGGGTGCGCGGCGCGCAGCCCCTTGTGTGCGCGGCGCGCACAAGGGCTGGCAACCCGCTGTCCAAAATGTTCAATTTTCATTTAATGATCTCCCACTTTCCAACATATTTAGACGAAACGTTTTTCACAACACAACAATATAAGTAAACGTTTTTCACTAGATTTACGACGCCGGACCCACATATGACCGTATTACGAGTTTCGTACAAAACATAAGTTTCGACCAAATTAGTTTAAATTCCAAACGACACTAGAGCATGATATTTGGGGGTTAAACTACCCAAATCTCGTTCAAACTTCAAAAGGCTATACGTCCAAAAGCTTCTCCTAACATAACGAAGCGGGAATCACTAATCCAAACGAACGCCCTTACCCTTGTTCACGCCGGAGCCTATAAAAAGGTAAACAACGAGAGGGTAATCAAAACACTGAGTGAATGCAATAATTATACACGTACATATATAATATACCTACTTGCAAACACTTACTCACATACCGCATACATGCTAGCAATATAATTAGCATATCATCTCAAGTTCGAAGCTAATAATCTCCAAAACCGCAACTAGCATAATCAATGGCATATAATCGAACAATACAATATGCTACACTACATCGCATAAATAATACATATGGTTAACCATACCCACGTCATGGTGTTACCGGCTCTTTGGTTCACACCATACGCATCGGTTATGATGATACTGGCTCTTTGGTTCACATCACAACCCGAGTCATACTCGCACTAAGTGCTACCGGCTCTTTGGTTCACACTATAATACACGTACTACAATGCTACCGGCTCTTTGGTTCACATCATAGCACAATCGCACGTACTATGGCACTGCCGGCTCTTTGGTTCATACCATAGCACACAAATAAATACATTATATGCATACGTATATAATCATTCCACTCACCTTGCATCCAAAACGAAGGTAAGCCCACAAACTCTTCAACCGTCAACGAAATCACCTATAATATTAATATAAAATCAACACGACTAGTTGGCCTAAATACCAACAACATACTCATGTGCATTTAATGACTTAATGCATTAAATCACCCATTTACACCAAAACCGTCCATTTAAGGTCAAGACCATCATTAATCACTAAAAGCTAGTGATTAAGGTCCAACAACGATAACTACCACAAAAATCGGGGTATTTCATATCCATCTTTCCCAATTAGGTCAATCATTACCCAATTGACCATTTTAAAGTCAACACACCCATTTCGGGTCATCTACTATCCCAACTAACACTCATTTACTTAGTAACTAGGTGTGTTAGTAATTAACTAATCAATTAAGACTCATAAACACCAATCAACACTTTGAAACCCTAGGTTAGTTGTTATTGAGTCCTCATGACTCAATCGTACCCAAGAACACCCAAAATCACCAAATATGGGTTTTTTGTTCACCATACACCCAAACCCTAACCCTTATATAAATCAAAGTAAGGAAATCAAAGTTAGAACATACCACCACAACCCAAACGTAGCTAAAGGCTAGATGAACAACTTTAATACACGCGATTTGGCCCGAAAACAACTTCTTCCTTCTCTATTTGAGCTTTCTCTCACTTAAAGGGTTTTCTCACTCTAGGAATTGAATTGGAGAGATGAGGTGGTTGGTGATAAAGTTAAGTGTGTTTCATCCACCACCCATCTGGCTATTACATCCCTAAACTCGTTCTCATGTGAAAAGACCACAATGCCCTTCATTTAACTTTGATTTAAAAAGCTGGAAACTGCCAACAGAAGCAGTGCGCGGCGCGCACACATATACCTGCGTGGCGCGTACGAAGGCCTGAGCAGTTTCTGATCTCTGTTTAACTGCACAATGCCTCCACACTTTATGTACCATATTTAAACTGCCGTACAATCATAATTCGGGTCTTACAACTCTCCCCACTTAAATCGGAGCGCGTCCTCGCGATCCAAGCCGCATGAAAAGAGGGAAGATACACCAACACAAACTCTTCGGGCTCCCATGTGAACTCGGAACCTTTACTACGACGCCATTGAACTTTATAAGTTCTCACCTCTTTATTCCTCAACCTTTTCACCTTTTCGTCGAGTATAGCAATCGGCTCCTCAACGTACTCTAACTTGTTGTTTAGCTCAATTTCGTCTAATGGCATCCATGAAGAATCATCCGCAAGACACTTACGGAGATGGGAAACATGAAATGTATTATGGATCCCCGCAAGCTCTTCGGGTAATTCCAAACTGTAACATCCTATAATCGGGCCTAGGTGAAATGACCATTTTACCCTTAAGTATGGCATAATTAGTGATTTTAATAATTATATGTTTATAATTATATGTTGTTTCAGTTGAGACCAGTTTGTGACAAGGGTCGCAGAACAGGTTTGTTTATTTAATTTGGACTCCGTTAGGGCCGCCTAACGAGGTACGAAAGATTTCAGATAACTGATAAATACCCGTGTGTGATGGGGTATTGTGTTTTAACACAATTATAAGCTGGTGACCAGCTCCTTTCTTGAAGTTTCCTGATTTTTCCTTACACTCTCTCTCTCACTTTACCTAACTTCCTACCATTCTTGAAACCCTAAATCATCCAATCTCGTTTTTGTGTTTGAATCAAGTTAGAATTCAGTTCCTTGTGTCATTGTGATACTAACAAGGTAAGGTTTGTAAGATTTCATGTTCAAATCTGTGATTTATTGGGTTTTAAAGTTAGTTGTTGTTAAAATGGTTTTTTGTGTCAAATTGGTCAATTTTGATGTTGTTTGTGTGAAATCGTTGTGGGTTTAGGTCCTAAAAGGTTCTATAAACAAGATGCAATTGGTTTTAATGTCAAATTTGAGTCTAGGAACGAGATTTGGTGATTTTTGGGCAAAACCCGTCACTTTTGCAGCTGTTTCTGCTAAAGAACACCATCGGCCGATCGTCCAGGACCTACTCCCGATCGTCCAGGACCTACTCCCGATCGTCCGAGACCTACTCCTGATGGTCGACCTACTCCCCGATGGTCGACCTACTCCCGAAGGTCTGAGACCTACTCCCCGATGGTCGACCTACTCCCGATGGTCTGAGACCTACTCCTCGATGGTCAGAGATCTTAACCCTATGGTCTCCTTTGTTTTTGGAAAAATTATTTTGGTCGTAACTTTCAAACCGTAACTCCGTTTTTGATGAACCAAATATTGTTGGAATCGTATCGACGAGTAGATTTAAATGGTAAACTTTTAATAAGCTGGATCAAAATATTTTTATGACGAAAAAAATAGGTTTTAGCATGTATGTCCCGTTTTGCACGCACTTATGCGACGATATTGATTGGGCTTATGTTATAGACTTATAATATGATGATATGACATAGTTTATAGTATGATTTGACTATAATTTAGATTAGAGCACTATACTAACTTGGTTTATATTGTTCTCAGGAGATAAGAACAAGGAGGAAGCTCAGAGTTAGATAACTGAGCTGAAGCTGGTAATTGGTGAGTGGGATTATCTCCTGGTGTAGTATAGAGTAGCAAGTTGTGCTACTATGTTTATATTGTTGTTAATTGCCATATCTAGTAGTTATGTTGTACAGTTGATCACAGTTAGGGTTGCCATGCTTTTAGTAGTATTAGTTGCTAGTAGTAGTAGTAGTAGTAGTTGACTGGTTGCATGTGCACAAGTAGTTGTTGTTGTTGTTGTTGTTGTTGGAACCTTGATCTGTTAGGTTCAGCTCAGAGAGGTCAACCTAGTTATGGTTGGGTCTAGTTGGCTACTGTTTATTAAATATAGTGCTGAACGACGCATCACCTGCGTGTAGATGACTATACTGAGGATTCAGTAGTAAAGACTATCGGTAGATGCTAGACTGATCAGCTAGTGGTCGTGTGCCCGTAGAAGCCGCCAATCCTCTAGTTGGAGCATAGTTGCCAGTTGTTGTTTATTGTATGTGATTGTATACAGTTGTTGCTGTAGGAGTATAAGTTGGTACAGTATGCTAGACTTGTTGATAGTTCCATTCACTTAGACTCGTGCTAACCCCTCACCTCCTCCCTTGCAGGTTTTGGATCTTAGTGCTGGTAGGGACGGGAGTCGGGCTAAGATATGTTTGACAAGACGAACTCTGATGTCTTAACTTTTTGTAAATATGTAACTAATCGTTTAACGTAACACTGGTGGTTTGTAATTAAGTAATAACTAATGATTTGTGGTAATCATGTTTGTAATTAACTAAGGGTATTTATGTAAATTAAGTCTTCCGCTATGATTAAAAAAACAGGGTGTTAAAACTTGGTATCAGAGCATAGGTTTGACCGCATGTACATTGTGTTGAATGTCATGTTCCCAAACCTTCTGTTGTGTCAAACATATCTGAGGGGTCGGGTTAAGTGAATGTAGAGATTACATGTGTTACTTGATAGGTACTAACATGTTTTCCACTAAGAGTTTGTGTGAGTTGTTGTAGTAGTGCAGATATGGCAGATAATACAGGAAACGCAACTTGTCCGTCAGCCCCCGGAACATTCAGAGCCCCAGATGAAGACGGGTATGTGTCAGAAGAGGATCCGCAGGAACAAATTATAGATTTGGAAAGTAAGTTAAATGAAGCACGTGACCGAATAAGGGAATTAGAACAACGTCATATAATAGTGAATCCAAGTGGTAGTGTACTGAATCAGATGTTTAGTGGGTATCCGGTGCAGTCAAATATTTATCAGCAAACTGGAAGTGCTTTCCAACAACAACAATGGTTACCACCTCAGTGTCAATTTTCTCAACAGTATCAGATGCCACCTCAGTTTAATCAACAGTTCCTAAATCAAATGTGGGGTCCGTATCCGATGTCAATGTTTCAACAACCGAAGAAATGTACCTTCAAACAGTTCTTGAATTGTAATCTGCCAGAGTAC
The DNA here is from genome assembly GCF_046630445.1 of Rutidosis leptorrhynchoides. NCBI lineage: Eukaryota > Viridiplantae > Streptophyta > Magnoliopsida > Asterales > Asteraceae > Rutidosis > Rutidosis leptorrhynchoides. Next base: position 129,884,777 of record NC_092335.1, read on the forward strand.
TTAGGAAGTTCTAACCCAACGGTAAACCTTAATTGGTTAAGAGAGATAGAAAATATTTTTTAGGCCTGTCAGTGCGAACCAGAATTACAGGTTATTTATGCTAGTCGTATGCTAAAAAATAGGGCAATGGTTTGGTGGGATACAGTTATTTCTAGTATACCGAAAGAGCAAGTGAACATGATTACTTGGGAACAATTTTATAGTAAAGTTTGTGAGCAGTATTGTTCGTCCTATGACCTCAATCGAATTAAGACAGAATTTCTGGCAATGAAAATGACACCTCAGATGATGATAGATGAGGTGATTGAGCAGTATATGGATAAATTAAGGTTCGTGCAACAGTGAGTTCCAGACGAACAGGCCAGAATTCAACATTTTGTTAATATAATTTTACCAGAGTACGGAACAATGGTTAGGATGGCGACGACGTTATCTCAAGCATTTGTTATGGCTAAAATGGTAGAGGATGACGTCAGAGCAGCAAGAAATAGAATGGTGGGTTATGAGATGCCACAACAAGATCAGGTGATGAGTCATTCAGACTCTAGGTCAAAGAAGTCTGTTAAGTTGAAACAAAAAAGTGGGTCAGAACAGAGTGGGTCAGCATCAAGTTAGAATTCTTGGTGTTATAGTTGTAGATCATCTCATAGTGGTCCTTGTTCAGATTCAACTAAAAGATGTTTGAGATGTGGTATTGTGGGGCACGAGATTCGGATGTGTTCGTTCTAAGAGGATGTATGTTGGAAATGTCATCAAGTGGGGCATAGGTCAGCTCAGTGTCCGTATGTAAGAGGATCAGGTTCTGGGACAGGGCCAGGAGCGCAGTCGGGATCAGTAGGTGGATCTTCTAGTTCTCCAGTAGGGTAGAAAAGAAAGAATCCACCTACGTCAACAGCAAGAGCTTATCAGATGGTTGCAGATGCAGATGTTGAATATGACGTGAATCCAGGTATGCTTCAAATTTCTCTTACTGTTTAGTGGTATATATGTATATAATTGTATATATATATATGTGTGTATGTGTGTGTGTGTGTGTGTGTGTGTTTTATATTGGTAGATCCTGATTGTAGTGTAAGATTTATTTTGTTTGATTATGTTGATGTATGTTTAATTGTGACCCTTGTGTGCTTTGTGGGGTAAGGGTGACCCTTAGATTGACTTTTGGGTTTAGAACAATAAATTGTGCTATGTTGAGTACCCTGATGTAGTGGACTTTTGGTCGGCATGAGATTATTTGATAGCAACAATGTTGTGACTGATTTGATAGAAAGAGGACTGTGCTGATTAGATAATTCCTTTGCTTAATTGGATGTATGACACTGCTAGTTGAGTGTATTTTGATATTGATGAACGTATGTTGTGATTGATATGACATTAGTGGACTTTATTGACTAGATAGTTTCCTATGCTTCTTTGATGCGCAACAATGTTGGTGGGTTATATTTGGACAATTAATGGACACTGTTTGGGGTAACAGTGATTGAACAGACCGTTTGACTAGTTGTATAGTAGTTAGTTTATTATCGATGCTTTTAGAAGAGACCGATTGAGCTTAAGTTTGTGGATAAGACAAGAAGAATTTTTCGGTTTGACGACTCAGAATGAAAGTATGATTTAGGATAATATACTTGTGTCCGGCCAACAGAAGTATATTGTGGTAAGTCATATGGAATTTCTGAGAAGCTGGAAAAAAAATTAGGTGGCCTGTGCTATATTGGATTGTGATGTGATTGGACATGAGACGAATAACCTGTGAAGTTCTGTTGACTTAAGAGACAATTTCGTAGACATAGGTATAAATTTTAGCATGATGATTAATTCTATTACCTAAACTTGGGATAATTGTGAAATACTGACTGTGTTAAAAGTTGACATTGAGGATGTATCGGGAAATGAAGGATACAAAGTAGCCTTGAAACTTGAATTTTGACTTTGATTATTGACTTAATCGTGTAATTGTGGGCTTAAGATGATTGACCAATGTTGACCGATGAAGATTGTGACAAACGATTTTGTATTAGACGTGTATTGACTTTAGGAATCTCATTTTCCTATGCAATTATGGTGGCTGATGGCGGTATCGAGGAGACAATTGATAAGGTTTGACCGAGTGTTTTGACGGTTCAAGTAACAATTTTGGGTTTTGTTGACCATAGTTGACCCGATTTCGAGGTCGGAATCTCTTTTAAGGGGTTAGATTTGTAACATCCTATAATCGGGCCTAGGTGAAATGACCATTTTACCCTTGGTTATGGCGTAATTAGTGATTTTAATAATTATATGTTTATAATTATTTGTTGTTTTAGTTGAGACCAGTTTGTGACAAGGGTCACAGTACATGTTTGTTTATTTAATTTGGACTCCGTTAGGGCTGCCTAACGAGGTACGAAAGATTTCAGATAACTGATAAATACCCGTGTGTGATGGGGTATTGTGTTTTAACACAGTTATAAGCTGGTGACCAGCTCCTTTCTTGAAGTTTCCTCATTTTTTCTTTCACTCTCTCTCTCACTTTACCTAACTTCCTCCCATTCTTGAAACCCTAAATCATCCAATCTCGTTTTTGTGTTTGAATCAAGTTAGAATTCGGTTCCTTGTGTCATTGTGATTCTAACAAGGTAAGGTTTGTAAGATTTCATGTTCAAATCTGTGATTTATTGGGTTTAAAGTTAGTTTTTGTTAAAATGGGTTTTTGTGGCAAATTGGTCAATTTTGATGTTGTTTGTGTGAAATTGTTGTGGGTTTAGGTCCTAAAACGTTCTATAAACAAGATGCAGTTGGTTTTAAGGTCAAATTTGAGTCTAGGAACGAGATTTGGTGATTTTTGGGCAAAACCCGTCACTTTTGCAGCTGTTTCTGCTAAAGAACACCATCGGCCGATCGTCCAGGACCTACTCCCGATCGTCTGAGACCTACTCCCGTTGGTCGACCTACTACCCGATGGTCGACCTACTCCCCGATGGTCGACCTACTCCCCGATGGTCGACCTACTCTCGAAGGTCTGAGACCTACTTCCCGATGGTAGAACTACTCCCGATGGTCTGAGACCTACTCCCCGATGGTCAGAGACCTTGACCCTATGGTCTCCTGTGTTTTTGGAAAAATTGTTTTGGTCGTAACTTTCAAACCGTAACTCCATTTTTTATGAACCAAATATCGTTGGAATCGTATCGAAGATTTGATTTCAATGGTAAACTTTTAATAAGCTTGATCAAACTGTTTTTGGGGCGGAAAAAATAGGTTTTAGCATGTATGTCTCGTTTAGCACGCACTTATGCGACGATATTGATTGGGCTTATGTTATAGACTTATAATATGATGATATGACATAGTTTATAGTATGATTTGACTATAATTTTGATTAGAGCACTATACTAACTTGGTTTATATTGTTTTCAGGAGATAAGAACAAGGAGGAAGCTCAGAGTTAGATAACTGAGCTGAAGCTGGTAATTGGTGAGTGGGATTATCTCCTAGTGTAGTATAGAGTAGCAAGTTGTGCTACTATGTTTATATTGTTGTTAGTTGCCATATCTAGTAGTTATGTAGTACAGTTGATCACAGTTAGGGTTGCCATGCTTTTAGTAGTATTAGTTGCTACTAGTAGTAGTAGTAGTAGTTGACTGGTTGCATGTGCACAAGTAGTTGTTGTTGTTGTTGTTGGAACCTTGATCTGTTAGGTTCAGCTCAGAGAGGTCAACCTAGTTGTGGTTGGGTCTAGTTGGCTACTGTTTGTTGAGTATAGTGCTGAACGACGCATCACATGCGTGTGGATGACTATACTGGGGATTCAGTAGTAAAGACTATCGGTAGACGCTAGACTGATCAGCTAGTGGTCGTGTGCCCGTACAAGCCGCCGATCCTCTAGTTGGAGCATAGTTTCCAGTTGTTGTTTTTCTTGTATGTGATTGTATACAGTTGTTGCTGTAGGAGTATAAGTTGGTACTGTATGCTAGACCTGTTGATAGTTCCATTCACTTTGCCTCGTGCTAACCCTTCACCTCCTCCCTTGCAGGTTTTGGATCTTTGTGCTGGTAGGGACGGGAGTCGGGCTAACGATATGTTTGACAAGACGAACTCTGATGTCTTAACTTTTTGTAAATATGTAACTAGTCGTTTAACGTAACACTCGTGGTTTGTAATTAAGTAATAACTAATGATTTGTGGTAATCATGTTTGTAATTAACTAAGGGTATTTATGTAAATTAAGTCTTTCGCTATGATTAAAAAAAACAGGGTGTTAAACAAATGATACGCAACTTCACCAACACGAGCTAAAATCTTAAATGGCCCAATGAACCGAGGAGCTAACTTTCCCCGTTTTCGAAACCGAATAATACCCTTCCATGGCGAAACCTTAAGCATCACCATGTCACCTTCTTGGAACTCAATCAATCGCCTACGTTTGTCGGCATACGACTTTTGTCTATCTTGAGCCGCTTTCAAATGAGTCCGAATCATCTCAATCTTGCTATTCATCTCCAAAACCAAATCGGTACTCCCGATTTCCTTTTGTCCCACTTTACCCCAACAAATCGGAGTTCGACACCTCCGCCCATAAAGCATCTCATAAGGTGGCATCCCGATACTAGTATGACAGCTATTATTGTATGAGAATTCCACCAAAGGCAAGTTCTCATTCCAACTACCACCGAAATCAATAATACACGCTCGTAACATATCCTCCAATGTTTGATTCGTACGTTCGGTTTGACCATCCGTTTGAGGATAGTACGCCATGCTCATTCTCAATTGTGTACCCATATCTTCATGAAACTTATTCCAAAACCGAGATGTGAAACGAGTGTCTCGATACGAAATAATAGATATAGGGACCCCATGTCTTGATATCAGATCCTTGATAAACAACTTTGACAAAGCCACCGACGATATTGCTTCCCGAATGGGAAGAAACATAGCACTTTTCGTCAACCGATCAACTATCACCCAAATCGTATCAAATTGGGTTCTCGCCGTCTTCGGTAACTTTGTGATGAAGCCCATGGTAATGTGCTCTCATTTCCATTTCGGGACTTCCAATGGTTGTAGCTTACCATACGGTTTTTGGTGTTCGGCCTTAACTTGCAAACACGTGACACATTGTTCAACATACTTTACAACATCACGTTTCATGCCCGGCCACCAATACTCTTTCTTTAAATCGAGATACATCTTCGTTGCGCCCAGATGAATGGAATACTTTGACTTATGTGCTTCATCAAGTAGCACTCGTCGATAATCTCCCATTCTAGGCACCCACACTCTTTCTTGAAAAGACAACAAACCATGCGGACCTAAAGTAGTAGACTCCGTTTGTCCCACGATTCGTTCCTCATGCTTATTGTTAACAAAAGCTTCAATTTGAATCTCACCGAGCTTTACAAGAAAATAGTTAGTAATAATCATGCGTAACGATCCTACTCGTATCGCTGGATGTTGACTCTTCCAACTTAACGCATCCGCGACCACATTCGCCTTACCCGGATGATAAAGTATTTCACAATCATAATCTTTTACCACATCCATCCACCTACGTTGTCGATAATTCAAGTCTCGTTGATCAAAAAGATGTTTTAAACTCTTATGATCCGAATAAATCGTACACTTGACACCGTACAAGTAATGGCCCCAAATTTTCAACGCATGAACAACCGCCGCCAACTCTAGATCATGAGTCGGATATCTCGTTTCGTGTTCCTTTAATTGTCGAGAGGCGTAAGCGATGACCTTACTTCGTTGCATTAGAACACACCCGATCCCATTTAAAGACGCACCATAATAAACCGTCATGTCTTCTACCCCTTTCGGCAATACTAACACCAGAGCTTGACACAACTTCTCTTTTAAAAATTGGAAAGCAATCTCTTGCTCGTTTTCCCAATTAAATCTCGCATTCTTTCTCGTCAACTTTGTCAAAGGAGAAGCGATCTTAGGAAAGTCTTGGATAAACCGACGATAATAACCGGCCAATCCGAGTAAATTTCAGATTGCCATAGGCGTAGTCGGTCGTCCCCAACTTTTTACCGTCTCAATCTTCCCCGGATCCACTTGAATACCATCTTTGTTCACAATATGGCCAAGGAATTGAACTTCCCTTAGCCAAAATTTACATTTGGAGAATTTTGCATACAATTTCTCCTTCCACAACGTCTTCAACACACCACGCAAATGATGTTCATGTTCCTTCATACTCTTCGAATAGACAAGTATGTCTTCAATGAACACAATCATCGACTTATCCAACATAGGTTGGCACACTCGGTTCATAAGATCCATGAATGCCGACGGTGCATTCGTAAGACCAAAAGGCATAACGACAAACTCAAAATGCCCATAGCGCGTTCGAAAGGCCTTTTTCTCAATATCTTCCTCACGGACCCGCATTTGGTGATAGCCGGACCGTAAGTCAATTTTAGAAAAATAAGCCGCGCCTTGAAGTTGATCAAACAAATCATCAATCTGAGGCAATGGATATCTATTCTAGATCGTCGCTTTATTCAATTCCCGATAATCGATGGACATCCGCATACTACCATCTTTCTTCTTCACGAATAAAACTGGAGCGCCCCATGGTGAAGCACTCGGTCGAATAAAACCCTTTTTGAGCAACTCTTGGGTTTGATTTAACAACTCTTGCATTTCTGTTGGTGCTAAACGATAAGGTGTTTTAGCAATGGGAGTAGCACCCGGAACCAACTCGATGCGAAATTCAACTTGTCTTTCCGCCGGAACACCCGGTAATTCATCCGAAAAAACGTCTTCGAATTCACTAACCACCGGAATTTCACGAATGGATGGTGGCTCTTCACGAATATCAACTACATGAGCAAGAAAAGCCATGCCACCACTAACAAGAAAACGATGTGCCCGTGCATAAATGCATAATGACACAAGTCTTCTCCGTCTCTCGCCATGAATAATTAACTCTCCCCCACTTGGGGTTTTCACACGAATAGATTTTTCATGGCATGCAATATCGGCCCTATAACGATCGAGCCAATCCATACCAACGACAATATCGAATTCACCCAAGGTCATCGGGATAAGATCAATTTTAAATGTTTCGGTACCAAACACAATATCACAATCATTACAAACATCAACCCCTAGCACCGTCTTACCATCCGCTATTTCAACTTCTACCGGATAACTTAACTTAGCTAGCGGTTTATCAAGCTTAGACACTGATAATGCTAAAAACGAACATATATTTCATAGCATTATTCCTCAAGAAAGACAAGCTTTTAGTTGCAATTGTTCTATTTACAAGAGATATTCGTTTAAATAATAAAAGGTGAAGACAAAAGACAGATTCGACGAATTGAAGACGCAAACGACCAAAAAGCTCAAAAGTACAAAAGACAATCAAAAAGGTTCCAATTATTGATAAGAAACGTCTCGAAATTACAAAAGTACAAGATTCAAAACGCAAAGTACAAAATATAAAATTGTACGCAAGGACGTTCGAAAATCCGGAACCGGGACCAGAGTCAACTCTTAACGCTCGACGCAACGGACTAAAAATTACAAGTCTACTATGCACAAGAATATAATATAATATATAAATAATTATATTAATTATTTATATTTTATATTTATATATAAAATCCGTCGGCAAGAAAGACTCCAAAAGATGTGAGCTGTAATTTCTATCTCCGCGACTCGCGGAGTGTGAAGGCCAAAAGGGCCGCGAGTCGCGGAGCCCCAAAATTGAAAACTGCCTATAAAGCCAACCGAATTCTGATCAAAATCATCATCTTTTTCTTCTCTTATCATACGTAAAATTTATATATATATATATATATAATTTATATTTTAATTTTAATTTTAATTCTAATAATAAGGGTATGTTAGCGAATATTGTAAGGGTGTAAGTCGAAATTCTGTCCGTGTAACGCTACGCTATTTTTAATCATTGTAAGTTATGTTCAACCTTTTTACATTAATGTCTCATAGCTAAGTCGTTATTATGCTTATTTAAAACGAAGTAATCATGATGTTGGGCTAATTACTAAAATTGGGTAATTGGGCTTTGTACCATAATTGGGGTTTGGACAAAAGAACGACACTTGTGGAAATTAGACTATGGGCTATTAATGGGCTTTATATTTGTTTAACTAAATGATAGTTTGTTAATGTTAATATAAAGATTTACAATTGGGCGTCCCTATAAATTACCATATACACTCAATCGGACACGATGGGCGGGGTATTTATATGTACGAATAATCGTTCATTTAACCGGATACGGGGATGGATTAATAGCCACTAGAATAATTAAAACAGGGGTGAAATTACATTCAAGGGTAATTGGTGTAATTGTTAACAAAGTAGTAAAATCTTGGTTTACACGCAGTCGATAACCTGGTGTATTCATTAAACAAAGTATTAAAACCTTGTTACAATTCGAATCCCCAATTAGTTGGAATATTTAACTTCGGGTATAAGAATAATTTGATGAGGACACTCGCACTTTATATTTATGACTGATGGACTGTTATGGACAAAAACCAGACGGACATATTAAATAATCCAGGACAAAGGACAATTAACCCATGGGCATAAAACTAAAAGCAACACGTCAAACATCATGATTACGGAAGTTTAAATAAGCATAATTCTTTTATTTCATATTTAATTTCCTTTATTTTATATTTAATTGCACTTCTAATTATCGCACTTTTATTTATTGTTATTTAATCGCACTTTTAATTATCGTACTTTTTAATTATCGTAAGTTTATTTTATCGCACTTTTATTATTCGCAATTTCATTATCGTTATTTACTTTACGCTTTAATTTAAGTCTTGTATTTATTTTATATTTTACATTAGGTTTTAATTGCGACTAAAGTCTTAAAATCGACAAACCGGTCATTAAACGGTAAAAACCCCCCTTTATAATAATAATATTACTTATATATATATTTGTATTTTTAATAAAAGTAAACTAATATAGCGTTGAGCTTTGTTTAAAGATTTCCCTGTGGAACGAACCGGACTTACTAAAAACTACACTACTGTACGATTAGGTACACTGCCTATAAGTGTTGTAGCAAGGTTTAAGTATATCCATTCTATAAATAAATAAATATCTTGTGTAAAATTGTATCGTATTTAATAGTATTTCCTGCTAAAATTAATAACTATTTTATATACACCTCGCATAACATCAAGTATTTTTGGCGCCGCTGCCGGGGAACTATCTTAAAAGCCGGAAGCGCAACGCTAATATAAAAAAAAAAGATTTTTAGCTTACTTCTATTAAAAATTCGTTTTTGTAAAAATATGTTTTAATTATTCAAAAATATAAAAAGAAAAACAAAAATTTATATATTTTTAAGAGTTTGTTAAAAGTTTTATAAGTTTCTTTATCTTTATTTTAGTTTATAATAATATAAATTTTATTAAATATCTTTTATATATAGAAAAAAAAACAGAAAACAGAAAAAAAAAAAAAAAATATAAAAACGCGTAAAATTTCAAACCTGTCAGCTGAATTCTGGAACCCCGCGACTCGCGGGGTTTGATGCTTTAATTGCCGCGACTCGCGGAGCCTTTCTGACAGGCGACAAAAAACCCTAAACCAGCATTAATTACGGGTTTTAATTAATTATTATTATTTAAACCTAATTATTATTATTATTATTATTAGTTTTATTTTAAGATTTACTTTTTATTTAATTTGTATTTAGTATTAATTAGTTTAATTAATTTGTAAAATTAATAGTTTTATTAAATAAATAATATAAAAATAATATTTTTATAAAAATTGTACTTTTTACAACTTTTTACAACTTTTTGTATATTTTTATATTTTGTCCCTTTTTAATCGTTGTAGCATAACTTTTGTATTTTTAGCTCATATTTAATTTTAAACTTAGTTTTTGCTATAGTTATTTTTACTCCTAGATTTTTAGGCTTTGCCGTAGAATTCCTTAAGTGCTTTTTCTTTAGACTAAGATTTAGGTGCTTTAGAATTTTGCGACGCCCTTTTAAGTTTTAGTTTCTTTTTAAGTTATTTCCATTTGGAATTTTGTTTCTCCTGTAAGCTTTAATATTTTTAGACCTTTTACTATGTACCAATTGTCATTCCAATTAGTAATTTCAATTTGCGATTATAATTTTAAGTTAGTTGTAGTAATAAGGTTAGGTTAGTCAAGTATTTTTAAGTTTTTATAAGTTTCTTTTATTTTTCCGTCACCTTTTATTTTTCAACCATTTTTTCTTTTTCAACCTTTTTCGACGAACTCTTTTTCTCTCTTATTTCTCGCTATTCTAGTTTTTAGGACTTCGAATTTTTTCTACTTCTTATCTAAATTTCTTAAAATTACGAAAATTTATTTTAAGTGGTTAAATTAATAGACATCAAAATTTTCTGGTTCGTAGTAATAGTTGGATTTGTACGTGGACCGGGTTATTGGAGCCAAACAGTCCTCAATTATATTGAGACCAAACGAATCCTGCCCCTCTGCTGCATCTTTTGGCTATTCGAAACATGGGCAAAATCAGAAAAGTCTATTGATTGGATAACTTATTATAATTTTTCTTTCCTTTTAAAAACTAATAGGATATTCAGTGAATGCACCGAGCAAGACGTTCATCACCTTTTGTACGTTCACCACCTGTAACTAGATCAAGACATTTAGCAAATATAACCGCCGTTGATTTTTCTTTAGAATCGTCATCCAGTCGACCAAGTACTTCAGTTCAAATTTCCGATAATCCATTTTTTGAACCCAACCTCACAATTGAGAATCCGGAAAATATTCAGGAACGGTTCATAGATCCTGAACCACTAAACTTTCCTCCGGAACCACCAATCATTCAAATAGAGATTGTTGAGGAACGAACCATTAAATCAGAATCATCTAGTGATACCGATTCAACAAATTCAATTATGGAGAATCTGGAACCTTTAAGTATGGAAGACCGAATGAGAGCTAAACGCACTGGCCAAGGTCACGCAATTACTCATCCAGACATTAATGCGCCAGATTATTAAATCAAAGGACAAATTCTACACATGGTGACTAATCAATGCCAATTTAGTGGTGCGCCGAAGGAAGATCCAAATGAACATCTACGTACCTTTAATAGGATCTGCACACTATTTAAAATCCGAGAAGTAGAGGATGAACAGATATATCTCATGTTATTTCCCTGGACTTTAAAGGGAGAAGCCAAAGATTGGTTGGAATCGTTACCTGAAGGGGCGATCGATACATGGGACGTTTTAATTGACAAATTTCTTAAACAATTCTTTCCTGCATCTAAAGCCGTAAGACTTCAAGCAGAAATTGTTACGTTCACACAGAAACCAAATGAAACTCTATATGAGGCGTGAACAAGATATGGAAAGTTGTTAAGAGGATGTCCGCAACATGGTTTAGACACCTGTCAAATAGTACAAATATTCTACCAAGGATGCGACATCACTACAAGGAAAGACATAGATATAGCAGCTGGTGGTTCTATTATGTAGAAAACCGAAACTGATGCTTACAAAATTATTGATAATACTGCTTCCCACTCACATGAGTGGCACCAAGAAAAAGATATCATTAGATCATCTAAAGCAGCTAGAGCCGATTCTAGCCATGACTTAGATTCCATTTCCGCAAAGATAGATGCTGTGGAGAGACGAATGGAAAAGATGACTAAAGATATTCACTCAATACGAATTAGTTGTGAGCAGTGTGGAGGACCACATTTGACAAAAGATTGTCTCAGTATTGAATTAACAATGGAACAAAGAGAGAATATTTCATACATAAACCAAAGGCCTGGAAATAATTATCAGAATAATTATCAACCGCCAAGACCGATTTACAATCAAAACCAGAATTATAACCGAAATATTCCATACAACAACCAACAAGGTCCTAGCAATCAACAAGTATCCAATAATACTTACAATCAGCAAAGACCTAATTTTCAAAACAAACCACCACAACAAACCGATGATAAAAAGCCGAATTTAGAAGATATGATGACGAAGCTAGTTGAAACTCAAACGCAGTTTTTCACATCTCAAAAACAAACCAATGAACAAAATGCTCAAGCATTTAGAAATCAACAAGCTTCTATTCAAAATCTGGAACAAGAAGTAAGTAACCTAGCAAGATTAATAGGTGAAAGAAAACCGGGAAGTCTACCTAGTGATACAAATGCTAACCCCCGGAATGAAACAGCTAAAGCTATTACCACAAGAAGTGGTACAACACTTAAACCACCTGAAATACCTGTAACTTCTGATGAAACCATTCCTACTCCACAAGAACCACAACCTGATCAAGATAAGGAAAAAGAACCGGTAGTTGAAAAGGATAATGAAGATAACACAGTTAAGGATAAACCTTATGTTAAACCATACCAACCACCACTTCCTTACCCGAGTAAAATGAAGAAAGAAAAACTTGAAGCCGAGCAATCCAAATTCTTGGATATGTTTAAACAGATAAATGTAAATCTTCCTTTCATTGATGTGATTTCAGGAATGCCAAGATATGCTAAATTCTTGAAAGATCTAATCTCAAATAGAAAGAAAATGGAAGAACTCTCGGCTGTTACTATGAATGCTAATTGTTCAGCAGTGCTGTTGAATAAGATACCAGAAAAACTATCTGATCCAGGAAGTTTCACAATTCCATGTTTTCTGGGTAGTCTTAGTTCAATAGAAGCATTGGCAGACTTAGGTGCTAGTATAAATCTAATGCCGTATTCACTATACGCTAAACTAGACCTTGGAGAATTAAAACCAACCAGAATAAGCATACAACTAGCCGATAGATCAATAAAATATCCTAGAGGGATAATGGAGAACATGCTAGTTAAAGTTGGTACTTTAGTATTTCCAGTAGATTTTGTTGTTTTGGACATGGAAGAAGATTCTCAAGTTCCTCTCATATTAGGAAGACCATTCTTAAACACGGCTAAAGCAATGATAGACGTGTTTGGTAAGAAACTGACCCTAAGTATAGAGGATGAGAGTGTTACCTTTTCAGTTGATAGAGCAATGCAATAACCACAATCTGCAGATGATACATGTTATTATATTCAAACTATAGATGCACATGCAGAATTATTAGAAGAATTTCCAGAATTACAAGGAACAGGAGAATGTTCTTTAGGAGAAGGTAATGAACCAATTGATGAAGCTGAAATGTTAGCTACACTTATAGCTAATGGATATGAACCAACAATAGAAGAAATTCAAATGCTAAAAGAAGAAGACAGATATCGATATAAATCATCGATAGAAGAACCTCCGAAATTAGAGTTAAAGCCACTTCCAAACCATTTGGAATACGCTTATTTACATGGTGAATCTGAATTACCTGTAATAATATCGTCTTCTCTTACTGAAAATGAGAAATCACAACTCATTTCTGTGTTGAAAGCTCATAAACCAGCCATTGCATGGAAGATTCATGATATTAAAGGAATAAGTCCTTCGTATTGCACACATAAAATCCTTATGGAAGAAGGTCATAAAACGTATGTGCAACGCCAACGAAGACTAAATCCTAATATGCAAGATGTAGTTAAGAAAGAGATTATTAAACTGCTAGATGCAGGTTTGATATATCCAATCTCTGATAGTCCATGGGTAAGCCCAGTTCAATGCGTACCTAAGAAGGGTGGCATGACTGTCATTACAAATGAGAAAAATGAGCTTATTCCTACTAGGACTGTAACAGGATGGCGTGTATGTATTGATTATAGAAAATTAAATGACACCACCAGAAAAGATCACTTTCCCTTACCTTTCATAGATCAAATGTTGGAAAGATTAGCCGGAAATAGTTACTATTGTTTTCTAGATGGATTTTCCGGATATTTTCAAATTCCAATAGCACCCGAAGATCAAGAGAAAACCACATTCACGTGCCCTTATGGTACTTTTGCTTACAAACGCATGCCATTTGGACTTTGTAACGCCCCTGCAACCTTTCAAAGGTGTATGATGGCGATTTTTCACGACATGATAGAAGAATGCATGGAAGTTTTCATGGATGACTTTTCAGTCTTCGGTGATACATTTAAATCATGTCTAGTTAATCTGGAACGAATGCTAATTAGATGCGAAAAATCAAATCTAGTACTTAATTGGGAGAAATGCCATTTCATGGTTAAAGAAGGCATCGTTCTTGGACATAAAATTTCAAAAGAAGGAATTGAAGTGGATAGAGCTAAAGTAGATGTAATTGCTAAACTTCCACATCCCACAAATGTTAGAGGAGTTAGGAGTTTTCTAGGGCATGCCGGTTTTTACCGACGTTTCATAAAAGATTTTTCTAAAATTGCCACTCCTATGAATAAACTCCTAGAAAAGGATGCTCCATTCATCTTTTCAGATGAGTGTATCAAATCTTTTAATATTCTTAAAGAAAAACTCACTAATGCACCGATCATGATAACACCAAATTGGAATCTACCATTTGAACTAATGTGCGATGCAAGTGATTTTGCAATGGGAGCCGTTTTAGGACAAAGGATTGAAAAACGATTTCAACCTATATATTATGCTAGTAAGACATTACAAGGAGCACAAACGAACTATACAACTACTGAAAAAGAACTCCTTGCTATTGTCTTTGCTTTTGACAAATTTCGATCATATCTCGTTCTAGCAAAAACGGTGGTCTATATCGACCATTCTGCTCTTAGATACCTATTTTCAAAACAAGATGCTAAACCAAGATTAATCCGTTGGATCTTACTCTTACAAGAGTTTGATATTGAAATCTGAGATAAAAGAGGAGCAGAAAATCTCGCCGCTGATCATCTTTCTCGTCTTGAAAATCCCGAATTAGAAGTTCTGAATGAATCGGCCATACAAGACAACTTTCCTGATGAATATCTATTGAAGATAGATTATAAAGAAATCCCATGGTTTGCAGACTATGCAAACTACTTAGTTTGTGGATTCCTTGAAAAAGGATTATCGTACCAAAGACGAAAGAAATTCTTCAGTGATATAAAACACTATTTCTGGGAAGATCCACATCTGTTTAAAAGTTGTCCCGATGGAATAATACGCCGATGTGTATTTGGAGATGAAGCTAGTAAAATTTTAAACCATTGTCACACAGGACCAACAGGAGGGCATTATGGGCCTCAACTAACAGCAAGAAAAGTTTATGAAGCTGGATTCTATTGGCCTACAATTTACAAAGACGCACACCTTCTTTGCAAATCCTGTGATGCATGTCAAAGGGCCGGAAAAATAAGTCAACGTGATGAAATGCCACAAAATGTCATCCAAGTATGTGAAGTATTTGACATTTGGGGTATTGACTTTATGGGTCCATTTCCAAAATCTCATAATAATCTATATATACTCGTAGCCATTGATTATGTATCTAAATGGGCGGAAGCACAAGCTCTCCCAACTAACGATGCACGAGTTGTAGTCAACTTTTTAAAACGTCTTTTTGCAAGGTTTGGAACACCGAAAGCTTTAATAAGTGATCGGGGTACTCATTTCTGTAATAATCAACTTGAGAAAGTTCTTAAAAGATATGGAGTAACTCATAAAATCTCCACCGCATATCATCCACAAACAAGTGGACAAGTTGAAAATACCAACCGAGCTTTAAAACGTATTCTAGAGAAAACCGTAGGATCAAATCCGAAGGAATGGTCCATTAAATTGGAGGATGCACTCTGGGCTTTTAGAACAGCCTACAAAACTCCAATTGGAACCACACCTTTTAGACTTGTTTATGGAAAAGCATGTCATCTTCCAGTAGAAATTGAACACAAAGCATTTTGGGCTTTGAAGACATGTAATCTTGATTTACATGAAGCTGGACGTCTACGATTAAGTCAACTAAATGAATTAGAAGAATTAAGACATGAAGCATACGAAAATTCGTTAATCTATAAAGAAAGAATGAAGAAATGGCATGATAAAAGAATCAGAAGTTCAAAAGAATTTAAAGAAGGAGACAGAGTTCTTCTTTTCAATTCACGATTCAAGCTATTTCCTGGAAAATTGAAATCAAGATGGTCTGGACCATTCATAGTCAAAAGAGTTTTCCCATACGGAACGATAGAATTAATAAATTCAAATGGGATAGAATTTAAAGTTAATGGTCACAGAGTTAAACATTACATACATGGTCCGATGGAAGTCGACAACGAAGTTAATCACAATTTCGACACCACAGCTAACTAAGTGTGGGGAGAATCAAGTCTTTAAAGGATAATATGTATTTCTGTTAGAGTTAGATTGTCTGTTTTCGTGTAGTTCTCGAAAATGGAACCCGAATGGTCTTTCCCTAGCAGACCCTAAAGAACTAGTCTTCTCCCCCCATTCTGAATTTTTATTTGTTTTAGGTTTTTACAAAATGAAGACTGCCTGTGAACTAAACCATGGTCTAATGCTACACGCTTTGATCACTAAAAGAAATAATGACATACTACCGAGTGAAATAGTATCAGTAATCAGAGAAAGAATGGACGGAGTTAGAAAAGAATCCAGATGCGAAGATAATAAGTTACAATTTGGTAAAGGAAAATCAAAATCCGCAGCGAAAAGAAGAGCACGACACCTAGAAAGATGTCACAAATGCGGAAAATGGTCACATGGAGGTAAATGTTCAAATAATCAAACCTATTCAAATACCAAATTTGTTACTTTATGCAGAGACGGACCGTTCATATGTTTAGAAGAAAAGACACTGAATGCTCGAGGTTACGCCTATGTAGCCATGGAAAACCAATTAAACCGACTATCTTATGAATGGGATAGATCATATAACTAAGAAATCTATTTCACAGGTATGTCTGTACAGTTTTTATTTTTTTTTATTTTTAACCTTTTGATAATAAACGCTAATTTGTTCGCTAAAAAGTATTAAATTGGTATTAAATAAAATTAGGTTTGGCGACCGAAATTATTGATATCATTCAAAAATTTATTACATCACTGCGAAATTTAACGTTTATTCTTAAGGTATAAATATCTTTAATTAATCAACCCAAAATATTTCAAAAATTCGTCATGAGTTAAATTAGGTCTTGTAACCGAAATTACTTTACCGAAAAGAGGGGCGCATATTTTTGATAATATTTGATTGATTAAAGTGGGATAAAAAGACAAAAAGATTTTTAATTTTATTTTTACCATGTTTTTAAAATTAATATTTAAATCTTAAATTAATATTGTAAACTTTGTAAAAACAATATATTTAAAATTGTAAATATTTGAAAAATTAATATAAGTTTGATATGAATTTATAAATTTTTAAATTAAGTTTGGTGTGAACTTTTAATTTTTAAAATATAAATTTTTAATTTTATGCATTTCAAATTTTAAGTTTGGTGTGAATTTTTAATAATAATTTTGAATTTTATATTTAAGTTGTGTGAATTTAAAAACAAAAATTTACTTTATCTCATTAAGTTAAGAATATGATTTTTAAATTCGTCGTAAGTTGAAGACTAGGTCTTTGAATCGAAATTGCTTTACCCGAGGGAGGGACGAGAACTTTTATTATCATTATTTTTAATCTTATTGAATTAAAGTATGCCAAAAACATTGGAAAAAAAAAAAACCAAAAATCTTAGCTTTTAAAACAATCGCTACAAAAAGACAAATTTTAAAATTTTGTCGAAGGACGGACTAGGACATCGATCCGAAACGACCTCGTCCTAAATAACAAGGGAAACAAAATTTTAAAATTAATTACTTAATTGTTTTAATAAGTTAATGATTATAAAAAAAAATATATATATATATATATATATATCAAACTCCGCGAGTCGCGGAGTTTGGAGGGTTAATCCCCGCGACTCGCGGAGAGACCGGATTACAGAAAAAAAATATAACGCAAGAACTGATCAGTTTCACACACCCAACTCAAAAATACAGCTCGAAAAAACCCCGAAAAAACCCGAAAAATACACCCCAAAAACACAATTTTTAACCGTTAATCACCAAATCTTTTGCTAAAATCATGTTGAGAAGGATGCTATCTAAGAATTACTCAAGAAAAACGGTAAATTTCTACACCTAAACACCATTTAATCCGAAATTTGGTGTTTTTGAGCTATTTTTTCCCCAATTTGATTTTGATGCTTTTTAGTGTAATTAGGCTTAAATTGTTTATGTATTATGCTTGTATAACCTAGATTGATGCTGTTTAACATGATTAGAAGCCTTAAACTTCAAATTTTGAATAATCTAGGGTTTGTGTTCTTGAGCAATTTGGGGCTTTTTGATATAAACAGGTTATGGCCGATTTTTGTCATGAATTGTTGCTAAATTGAGTAGTGTAACATGTCTAGGTAGTTAAATGATCCAAACTTTGAGCCTAAACATGATTTTGAGAATTAAAGTGGACTTTTTCAAGTCTAAAATTCATGAACTTGATTTTTGAAAGATAATGCCATTTGAGACTTGTTTAATTGCTAGTAATGATTATTTTGACATGTTATTTGAGTTGAATGCTTATGAACTTGGCGAACATTTTCGTATATGCTTATTTGAAAAAGTGTAGATTTGATGAAAATATGAAAATGAGCTTAAGTTTGATATAAATTGATAATGTCATTGTAATTATTTTGATTGATGATTTTGCTGACACTAATGCATATTTGGATGCACAAAATTTGTGTTTGATGTGTTTTGCAGAATGAAAGGGGTGAATCTTCATCCCAAGTCCGCAATGCTCCTGCTGAGAATTTGGAACAACAGGAGGTGGATAACTACTACAAGCAGGATGTACCTCATCCAGTCATGACTTTTTCCGATATGCACTTGGAAGAGTTGCACCCGAACCTGAGATTTGACAGACTTTGGATAGATTATCCAAAATATCAACGGGGTTTGCATACTCTTCATTCCAAGATTGTTGAGGTACCGAGGGTCATAGAATGGGGACCCTTAGAAGCTGTAGAATTGGCCGGGCCAATTAGGGAATTACTTGTACAGAGGTATGGTAATTCTTCTTTTAATGACTGGATATGTTTATTCACCATACGCAGACCTGTATATAAAGTATGGTGTGAAGAATTGTTATGTAGTATAGAGTTGAATGATCGGGTAGCTAGTTTAACCGATCATTCTTTTATTAGATTTTTGTTAGGCGGTTCGATGCGCCACATGTCTTTACTGGACATGGCTCAGGCTTTACGTATATATACGCCTGAGGAGTTAGCATCTGCCGATTGTAGAGGATTGATACTAAACGGTAGAAAGATAGATGAGAATTTTGATACACACGGTGTGTGGAGTCAAATGACAAGCCATCACCGTTTCAAAGGGGGAAATTACTCTTATTTGGATATAGATAGAGCCGAATTAAGAGTGATACATAGGTTTTTAGCTAATTCGATTACACAAAGGGGTAAAAACAAGGAAAAAGTAAATGAACAGGATTTGTTTTACCATATGTGTATTCGAGACCCACAAAGCGCTGTAAGTATACCATATTGTGTGGGTTATTATTTATCAGCTATGGTTCGGGGGATGCGACCACATAGCATAATAGGAGGTGGTATTTTTATTACTTTGATTGGTGAATATCTCGGTGTGGATATAAGTCGGGGGGGGGGGGGGGATTATTAGTAGAAGAACCAGAACCCCGCGATACTATAGGTTTAAATGTATACCATGGTGCGAAAGTTTTGAAGAGGCGAAATAACGCCGTAGTACGATACCATGGTAGACATCCACAGGTGGAGAGAAACCAGCAGCAAGGAAATGTAGGAGGGGGGAATGAGATGCAAGAAATGCATAGGTTTATAGCTTCTCAGGAATACGAAAATGCTAGACAGAGAGCATTTGAAGATTGGCAAGTTCATCAGAACCAGATCATAGCTCATTGCCAACATATAGGTAGAAACTATATTCCTACACCGAAACCCGTCTTCCCTCCTTGGTCTATAGAGATGCAGCCACCATATCCTACGTATGACCCTGCCGAAGCATTCTATAGCACTTATGGTTATGCCTGGAACCCCTATTGGTACCAATATTATCCTTAGTTTACTTATTATTATTTTTTTTTGTTTTGTAATTTGTAATTATTGATACATTAAATATTTTTGTTAATATTGTAATCATTTTTATAATTATCTAACTTTTATTCTTAGATTTTAATAATTTTTGAATGTGGGGTAATATACCAAACTTCAAAAATATGTATATATGTTTGCAGTTTATCTTATGTACACAACAGGGTAAAACAACGCATTTTCAAAGACTGGCATTAAGTTCAGCAAAAGCAACTAATTTTGACGACAAGATGCAAAATATATGTGAAATAACAACAAGACGGAATGAACAAATGATGTGCACCATTTATCATTCAGCAAACAAACGTCAATATATTTGGAAACTTTGGTAAAAATTTAATCATTTTCACACAAATCACCCTCAATAATTTAAATTGTTACTGATTTCTTGCAAATGAGGGCATTGCAAGATCTTAAGTGTGGAAAGGGGTTAAATTCTTTCGGATTTTAAAATTTTTTACTTTATACACTTGGTTACCATTAAAAATACTAGTAAAGCAGTAGTTGTATTAGAATCTAGTGCTCTCTGATAAAAAAGAACAGCCCTAGTCTTATATACTGACTACCCAATTCTAGTAAAATTTTTCAATTAAATGAATTCAAATCATGTTTATACATATTTATGAACGATAAAACTAGGTTTTAAACACCGAAATTATTGTTATCTCAGAAAGAACATAAATTAAGAAACAAACTAAAATGTCAAAATTCATTTAAAAATGGAATAGAGGACGATAAAAAGAAAAATAAAAAGCCAAGTGTGGGAAAATTTACCAAGTTATTTTAAACATATGTCACATATATCTGTAACAAATAACTGAAAATACTTTTGCTTTGGACTAAACTAAACTGTTTTACCCGATGAAAGAAAAGAAGAGATGGATCTACATGATGAATCAATTCCATCATTAAAAGGAAGTAAAGTCTTCCGAAAAAGAAACGCGCTTCTTGATTTAATTCATGAAGTTGTCGTCCAGACCAGCTGTAGGTTGACGAAAAATCTAGAAAAGTCATCACTAAAATCAGCAGGAAATCCACGGACCTCAGCATTAAACAGGGTCGCCAAGTGGTCAGATTTATCCTAACCATGAGAAGGATTTATCTCGTACAATGGGGGGGCACCATGCAAATTAGCTGGATAAGACTAATGAATCAGATCCCCAGAAAGGATAATCTCCTTAAAGATTAAAAATCAGCTTTTAAGACTGATATTACTCAATCCTAGAGATTGACCTTAAAGATTGAGAATTCAAACTCATGAAATTCAATGATATCTAAACTCGAGCTTAAACGAGAAAATATTTTGATCAAAATTACAAACCGATTTGTTTTCTGAAAACCCTATTTTCAATGCGTTCATTACCATTGAACGTAAAATCCTAGAAATTTACCTGAAATTCATTAGGTCACCTGAACCAAATCGGGTGTCAACCGTAAGAACGGTGGTTGCATAGTGGTCAAAGACAGGACCTTGTGCCAGACCGAAAAAAAAAAAATTATAAGGGTGAGCTTTACTATTGCTCCTACCAAGGATAGTAATTGCGTCCGACACGTTATAGACCATAATTAAAAGCATGTCAGGGGACATTGCCTTAACAGTTGCTTGTTCAACGCTTTCCTTTACAACCGGACGGTAGTTTATCGAAAGGTAATATACGGGACAAGTAAACTGGACGTGTTGCTTTCCAAATACAAGGTTAGCAAGTGGGTGACACAAAACCGCAAGTTTTGAGCTAAAATTTTCAAATCTGAAACCCACCAAACCCACAAAAATATTTTGCAAACACCGGTAAAGGGTTATTCCGGAAAACTTATCTAGGGTAAAAACTAGATTTCAAAAGATCAAATGTTTTCATAAAGATCCAATTTCCTTAATGGATCTAAATTTTTATAGTCATGTGGGACTGTAAACCATATCGTTACTACCATTGTTTATACCGCCGTATAGAAATCACTGATGTACAAAGTGTGAAGAATAAAGAAGTGATTCTAGTATTTCAAGACGATATTGCTTGAGGACAAGCAACGCTCAAGTGTGGGAATATTTGATAATGCTAAAAACGAACATATATTTCATAGCATTATTCCTCAAGAAAGACAAGCTTTTAGTTGCAATTGTTCTATTTACAAGAGATATTCGTTTAAATAATAAAAGGTGAAGACAAAAGACAGATTCGACGAATTGAAGACGCAAACGACCAAAAAGCTCAAAAGTACAAAAGACAATAAAAAAGGTTCCAATTATTGATAAGAAAGGTCTCGAAATTACAAAAGTACAAGATTCAAAACGCAAAGTACAAAATATAAAATTGTACGCAAGGACGTTCGAAAATCCGGAACCGGGACCAGAGTCAACTCTTAACGCTCGACGCAACGGACTAAAAATTACAAGTCTACTATGCACAAGAATATAATATAATATATAAATAATTATATTAATTATTTATATTTTATATTTATATATAAAATCCGTCGGCAAGAAAGACTCCAAAAGATGTGAGCTGTAATTTCTATCTCCGTGACTCGCGGAGTGTGAAGGCCAAAAGGGCCGCGAGTCGCGGAGCCCCAAAATTGAAAACTGTCTATAAAGCCAACCGAATTCTGATCAAAATCATCATCTTTTTCTTCTCTTATCATACGTAAAATTTATATATATATATATATATATATATAATTTATATTTTAATTTTAATTTTAATTCTAATAATAAGGGTATGTTAGCGAATATTGTAAGGGTGTAAGTCGAAATTCTGTCCGTGTAACGCTACGCTATTTTTAATCATTGTAAGTTATGTTCAACCTTTTTACATTAATGTCTCATAGCTAAGTCGTTATTATGCTTATTTAAAACGAAGTAATCATGATGTTGGGCTAATTACTAAAATTGGGTAATTGGGCTTTGTACCATAATTGGGGTTTGGACAAAAGAACGACACTTGTGGAAATTAGACTATGGGCTATTAATGGGCTTTATATTTGTTTAACTAAATGATAGTTTGTTAATGTTAATATAAAGATTTACAATTGGGCGTCCCTATAAATTACCATATACACTCAATCGGACACGATGGGCGGGGTATTTGTATGTACGAATAATCGTTCATTTAACCGGATACGGGGATGGATTAATAGCCACTAGAATAATTAAAACAGGGGTGAAATTACATTCAAGGGTAATTGGTGTAATTGTTAACAAAGTAGTAAAATCTTGGTTTACACGCAGTCGATAACCTGGTGTATTCATTAAACAAAGTATTAAAACCTTGTTACAATTCGAATCCCCAATTAGTTGGAATATTTAACTTCGGGTATAAGAATAATTTGATGAGGACACTCGCACTTTATATTTATGACTGATGGACTGTTATGGACAAAAACCAGACGGACATATTAAATAATCCAGGACAAAGGACAATTAACCCATGGGCATAAAACTAAAAGCAACACGTCAAACATCATGATTACGGAAGTTTAAATAAGCATAATTCTTTTATTTCATATTTAATTTCCTTTATTTTATATTTAATTGCACTTCTAATTATCGCACTTTTATTTATTGTTATTTAATCGCACTTTTAATTATCGTACTTTTTAATTATCGTAAGTTTATTTTATCGCACTTTTATTATTCGCAATTTCATTATCGTTATTTACTTTACGCTTTAATTTAAGTCTTGTATTTATTTTATATTTTACATTAGGTTTTAACTGCGACTAAAGTCTCAAAATCGACAAACCGGTCATTAAACGGTAAAAACCCCCCTTTATAATAATAATATTACTTATATATATATTTGTATTTTTAATAAAAGTAAACTAATATAGCGTTGAGCTTTGTTTAAAGATTTCCCTGTGGAACGAACCGGACTTACTAAAAACTACACTACTGTACGATTAGGTACACTGCCTATAAGTGTTGTAGCAAGGTTTAAGTATATCCATTCTATAAATAAATAAATATCTTGTGTAAAATTGTATCGTATTTAATAGTATTTCCTGCTAAAATTAATAACTATTTTATATACACCTCGCATAACATCAGACACAAATCTTGGAGAAAAAAATGATAAATTAGCACCTCTATCAAATAGGATCCTTGCTGGATTAGAGTTAACCATGAAAGTACCTGAGACAACTTCATTTGATTGCTTGGCCTCATCATGGGTCATTAAGTAATTTCGTCCCCTCGCCATCCCCGCCGCCTTTTCTAGCTTCTTAACTTGATCATTCCTCAAATCGGGACATTCCGTCCTTCGGTGACCCTCTTTATTACAATTAAAACAAACGATTTTGTTGGAAGATGAGTTCGTACAATCACGGTCCATGTGCCCTTGTCGACCACAATTGTAGCACGTGGGTCCAAAACCCTTAGAAGCCCCCTTTTTCACACTACCGATGCTCTCGGTCACACTCTTAATATTCTTGTTCGAGTGGCTAGTAGCTTCAAATTTTCATTTGCCAAAGGTGAAGTCACTCTTTCTCGGAACAAGCCACTCAAAACCCTTAGCGATATCAAACAACTCATCAAAAGTTTTCGCCGAATTCCTACTAATCCTTTCTTGATAGTTATCATTCAAGGTTCGGTAGAAATCTTCTTTCAACATATGGTCATTCCTGACATACTCCGGGAAAAATTGGGTCTTTGATAAGAAAGTGGACTTGAGAGTGTTCAAATCCATTGACCCTTGCCTCAAAGTACGCAACTCGTCCTTAAGCCTCGAAAGATCGGCCGAAGTTTGGTACTCCTTGAAAAATTCTTCCTTAAACTCGTCCCACGTCAAACTCATACTTTGTTCTTGCCATAAAGTTGGATTTTTGCATCCCACCACAACTTGGCATCACCCATCATCATGCTACTACCATACCTTGTCCTTTTATCGAGAGGGCACTCACTAGTACGAAAAGCCCCCTCCATGTCAGAGATCCAACGAGCACTCTTGAGCGGGTCTCGTTCACCCTCAAAGATGGGAGGTTGAGCATCTTTGAAAATTTTATAGTGGAAGTCTCGCCTTCGAACGTTATCCTCTTGAAGAACAATTTTAACTTGTTCCTTGACTAGATTGACTACTTGCTCATCAATCGAATCTAAGAACATCTTCTTAACGTCCTCTAAAAAGGCCGTGTGACGCCTTTGCATAATGGCCTCAACCTTGGCCGTAAACTCGGTGTATTCGCTCGTACCGCCTTCATTGGTATCATGCCCGTTTCTCATCTTCATTCTATAAAACGGAAATAGGTTAAACCATGAAACGAAGAGACATGACACATATATACAATTACACCTTACCTCCCCATCTTGCTCAATAATCGTCGTACATCGCTTATTTGACACGATTTAAACCCGTAACAATGGTAGCTAATCATTGTTACGCGAGCACGTCGCATTAACTTGCTAGTACAACATCTATCTCGCTTGATGTTTGCAACTACAACACAAAACAATTAGTGCAAGGTTAGTTCACATAAACCTAAACACTAGCCAATCCCGGTCCGACCCGTCTCCTACAAGTCCGCATACACAATAAAGTCTAAGTCTAGGCCTAATTCCCTTAGACCATGCTCTGATACCACTTGTAACGACCCAACCCGTTATACAAACGAATACGCGTAATAAATTTTTTTTTTTTTATCAGCAGGGTGCGCGGCGCGCAGCTTCTTGTGTGCGCAGCGCGCACAAGGGCTGGCAGCCCGCTGTCCAAAATGTTCAATTTTCGTTTAAGGAACCCCCACTTCCCAACATATTTAGACGAAACACTTTTCACAACACAACAATATAAGTAAAACTAACACGTTTCAATAATAAAACTAGTTTACGATGCCGGGCCCACATATGGCCGTATTACGAGTTTCGTACAAAACATAACTTTTGACCAAAATTAGTTTAAATTCCAAACGACACTAGAGCATGATATTTGGGGGTTAAACTACCCAAATCTCGGTCAAACTTCAAAAGGCTATACGTCCAAAAGCTTCTCCTAACATAACGAAGCGGGAATCACTAATCCAAACGAACGCCCTTACCCTTATCCACGCCGGAGCCTATAAAAAGGTAAACAACGAAAGGGTAAGTAAAACGCTTAGTGAATGCAATAATTATACACGTACATATATAATATACCTACTTGCAAACACATACTCACATGCCGCATACATGCTAGCAATATAATTAGCATACCATCTCAAGTACGAAGCTAATAATCTCCAAAACCGCAACTAGCATAATCAATGGCATATAATCGAACAATACAATATGCTACACTACATCGTATAAACAATACATATGGTTAACCATACCCATGTCATGGTGCTACCGGCTCTTTGGTTCACACCATACGCATCGGTTATGATGCTACCAGCTCTTTAGTTCACATCACAACCCGAGTCATACTCTTGCTAAGTGCTACCGGCTCTTTGGTTCACACTATAATACACGTACTACAATGCTACCGGCTCTTTGGTTCACGTTATAGCACAATCGCACGTACTATGGCACTACCGGCTCTTTGGTTCATACCATAGCACACAAATAAATACATTATATACATACGCATATAATCATTCCACTCACCTTGTATCCAAAATGAAGGTAAGCCCACAAACTCTTCAACCGTCAACGAAATCACCTATAATAATAATATAAAATCAACACTCGACTAGTTGGACTAAATACCAACAACCTACTCATGTGCATTTAATGACTTAATGCATTAAATCACCCATTTACACCAAAATCGTCCATTTAAGGTCAAGACCATCATTAATCACTAAAAGCTAGTGATTAAGGTTCAACAATGCTAACTACCACAAAAATTGGGGTATTTCATATCCATCTTTCCCAATTAGGTCAATCATTATCAATTGACCATTTTAAAGTCAACACACCCATTTCGGGTCATCTACTAACCCAACTAACACCCATTTACTTAGAAACTAGGTGTGCTAGTAATTAACTAACCAATTAAGACTCATAAACACCAATCAACACTTTGAAACCCTAGGTTAGTTGTTATTGAGTCCTCATGACTCAATCTTACCCAAGAACACCCAAAATAACCAAATATAGGTTTTATGTTCACCATTCACCCAAACCCTAACCCTTATATAAATCAAAGTAAGGAAATCAAAGTTAGAACATACCACCACAACCCAAACGTAGCTAAAGGCTAGATGAACAAATTTAATACACACGATTTGGCCCGAAAACAACTTCTTCCTTCTCGATTTGAGCTCTCTCACTTAAAGGGTTTTCTCACTCTAGGAATTGAATTAGAGAGATGAGGTGGTTGGTGATAAAGTTAAGTGTATCTCATCCACCACCCATCTGGCCATTACATCCCCAAACTCATTCTCATGTGTAAAGACCACAATGCCCTTCATTTAACTTTGATTTAAAAAGCTGGAAACTACCAACAGAAGCAGTGCGCGGCGCGCACACATATACCTGCGCGGCACGCACGAAGGCCTGAGCAGTTTCTGATCTCTGTTTAACAGCACAATGCTTCCACACTTTATGTACCATATTTACACTGCCGTACAATCATAATTCGGGTCTTACAGTATTAACACGTCCACTTGGTTTAATGATTGGTCTGAAGTGGATACTCTTATTAAGATTGTCAGAAGACGTGATATCATCCAAGCAGGTATGCATCTTACTGATTCGGTCGCCGATATCATTACTCATGGTTCTTGGTCTTGGCCGATTGAATGGGTTGATAGATTCATTATCTTGGCAAATTTAGCCCCTCCTAATGTATCAAATGCACTAGACACTGTCAAGTGGAGAGATCTCTATGGATCTAAGTGTGATTTTTCGATTTCTCAAGCTTGGGAATTTCTTCAGCCTCGTGCAAATCAGGTTCCTTGGTATTCTGTTGTTTAGTTTTCTCAATGTATCCCTAGACATGCTTTTATTCTTTGGCTTATTATGGGCGAAAGATTAAAGACTCAAGATAAATTGAAAGCATGGGATATTCATCATGGGGTCATCATTGTTTGTCCATTGTGCAATTTGGTTCCAGATACTCATGATCATCTATTTTTTACGTGTCCTTATGCGGCTCAAGTGTGGTCTTTGGTGTCAATGCATATAAAGTTTCCTACAACAACTCATGTTTGGAAGGATTTTGCTTATTGCTTTCTCCGTTTGCAAAAAGAAACGTAGCTAGAATTGTTATCATCAAGCTATTATATGCAGCTTCTGTCTACTTCATTTGGCAAGAGTGGAACAAAAGGATTTTCAAAAAGGGTAATCGGTCCCCGGTTCAGGTTTATGAGTCGATTTATTCTACCGTTCATTTAAAGTTGATGAGCTTCAAGTGGAGTTCGACTGGTAGTGCGCTAAGGCTTAAGCCTGATTGAAAAATCTCTTGAGTCTTTGTGTTATTGTGTTTGATTGATCTAATAGCTCTTGTTTGCTTTATTTTAATTGTAAAGCTTGGCTGTTTGTGAGGCTATAGATCATGTCCTATAACTTAGCGCTTCATTGTACTGTTGTTGATATCAATATATTCACCGTAATCCCCTTTTACTCAAAAAAAAAAAAAAATGTTTTGCACAATTAAATAAACATTGTAATTGTAATACTTCATATTTTTGTAAAAGCAAAATATAACGACCCGTCCTAATCCATCTGGACGAATACATTACATTTGGTTACATCGCGAGGTACTTGACCTCTATATGATACATTTTACAAACATTGCATTCGTTTTTAAAAGACAAAATTTCATCACATCGAAAGTTGACAGCATGCATACCATTTCATAATATATCCAACTATAAATGACTTAATAATATTCTTGATGAACTCAACGACTCGAATGCAACGTCTTTTGAAATATGCCATGAATGACTCCAAATAATATCTTTAAAATGAGCAAATGCATAGCGGAAGAGTTCTTTCATACCTGAGAATAAATATGCTTTCAAGTGTCAACCAAAAGGTTGGTGAGTTCATTAGTTTATCATAATCAATCATTTCCATAATTTTAATAGACCACAAGATTTCATTTATTCAATAATCATACACTCGCAAGTGTTAAAAATTCATTCATATGGATTGAACACCTGGTAACCGACCTTAACAAAATGCATCTAGAATATCCCCATATATAATCATCGAAGTACTAAAGCAGTTCAAATTCTCTGACTGGGGCGTGTCACAGCCCATAGATCTATCTTTAGGATTCGCGTCAATTGGTGGCAATTATAATAAACACCAATTCTTAGGCTACTAAGTTCAACAAGGGCGATATCTGGTATAACAATTCAACCATAGAATGTAGTTTTTAATTACTTGTGTCTATTTCGTCAAACATTTATAAAAGCGCATGTATTCTTAGTCAAAAAAATATATATTGCAAAAGCATTTAAAAAGGGAGCAAATGAAACTCATGATACGATATTTTGTAGTAAAAATATGCATACGACGGAACTGAACATGCAGGGTTGTCCTTGGATTCACGAACCTATATCAGTTGCATATATATTAACACATATCCCATTTAATCAACTAAGTTTACTTATATTTTATAATTTATTAAAATTAGTATCTTTAAATATAATTATACTTATAATAAATATATAATATATAATTTAATTAAAGTTTTATCAATATAAGTGGTAATATATTAGTTAAAAACATATTAGTATGTAATATTAGTTGTTTTGTAATATATTTTTATATAGATAACATTTGTTTGTTAGAAATAATAATTATAATAATACTAAAAATAATAATAGTAATGATAATAATAAAAATGATAATACTCTTAATAATAATGATGATTCTAATAATAAAAGGATAAAAATGTTATATGTTAATAATGATAATAATAATAAAAGTGATAAAAATAATAGTAATAATAATAACAATGTTAGTAATGATAATAAAAATAATAATACTTATAATGATAATGAAAACAGTAATTTTACTAAAAATACTTTTGTTAATAATAATAATTTCAATAATGATAATTTTAGAGATAATACTAATAACAATATTAATAATAATAATAATAATAGTAATAATAATCCTAATGATCATTTTAATGATAATAATAATAATAATATTAATCATCTCATAATCATAATCATAATAATAATAATAATAAATATGATAATAAATGAAATGGACTACCTTTAAAGCTTTTAAAAAAAAAATCTGCCATGAACGGGACTCGAACCCAAGACCTCTTGCTCACGCACAAACACTCCTTACCACCCAGCCATCCTCGTTTTCTGATATAATCCTAGATTAAAGTGTATATAACCAGTTTCTTATTTCTCCTTCAATATCAATAATCTGGCCCAACATGGATCATGGCCCAACACATATTTCATAAGCCTTAAAAGTCGCTAGCCCAATTAATAAACAAACGATTACGGCCCCATCTAACAAATATAAGTAGTATGTTCTTGATCGAAGTTATAAAAGGAAACGGGTAAAAAAAATTCAATAGCAGCCGAAGGAAAACAAAACATAATCATCATCGTTATCTTCCATCACCATAACATCATATGTTATATACATCATCATCGATCTGTGGTTCGAATCAAATAGAGATAGGAATAGGAGCTCATCGAGTACTCTATTCATCGTTTTCTTCGTTGAGCCATTAACATTATCTTCGTGAAATCATCATCGTGATTTCATGTAGCTCATCAATGAATCGTCAACACCTTCTTCATTGTTATAAGAAGACATAGAATTATAATAGCAATATAACCATCGTTGTAGCATGTTACTGTTTCATCTGGGGGGTGTTCGAAAGAAGAAAAAAGAAAAAAATATAACCGATGCAGTAGCAGCCGGTTGTGGTGTTTTCCCGTCAAGAAAAGAGAAACAGAACAAAAATGGCAGCGGTGGTTGGTTCTTGGTCATAACTAGGAGAGAGAGAGAGAGATAAAGATGGTTGTTTGCGGTAGTAACCGATGGTGGTTTTTGTTAGCGGTTTAGTGGTTGTTATGGTGATAGTATTCGAACAAAGTAAGACAGAGATATGGAGGGGTGGTGAGAGTGGTTCATTAAAATGGTGGTGGTTTGTGTGGTGGTTACGGTGGTGAATGATGGCGGTTTGAAGGCCGTATGTTCATGGTTGTCAAGAGAGAAGGGTGTTGATTTTGTGATCTTCTTCTCAAGTTTGTAAATAGATGTATCGTATATATAACCCTTTCACTGTAATCTAATAACAATTAATAATAATTATAAATAATTGTAATAATAAATTAATAATAATAATTTAATAATAATAAGGGACATGTGATAATTCACTTAACAGCCACCCGTGAAAATCTACCGACACTCTTATTATGATATTATATCGTACCCGGTTGTTAAATCAGTGGTGGATAAAAGTCTTTAGAAAAATCCCATATTTTTAAATCAACTATATTTATTTATTTTGGTCATTATGGTATAAAATTCGATTATTAATTTATTAAATAAAAATTACATCAACTGTCCCTCTTATTTATGGGTAAAATATAAAAAGTGCTAAAATTTAATAACTAAATCCTAAATACATTTTTAGTAAGCCTAAAATTTATAAAACTCATTTACAGATCACTGTTTATTTTAAAATCATATAAGTTCAAATTAAACTTCTCTAAATAATAATCGAGACGTCCAACAAGTATTATAATTATTAATTAATTATATTTGATATACTCTCTCTCTCTATATATATATATATATATATATATATATATATATATATATATATATATATATATATATATATATATATATATATATATATATATATATATATATATATATTTATTTTAATAACAATTTAATTATATCGTATATTATTTTATATTTTTAGTTCTAACAATTAAATTGTATATATATATATATATATATATATATATATATATATATATATATATATATATATATATGTACTTATATGTATACATATTTATTTACAATTAATGGTTCGTGAATCGTCAGGAATAGTCAAAGAACAAATGCATTAATATAAACTGTTCCAAAATTTTAAGACTCAGCTTAACAGACTTTGCTTATCAAGTCAAAATCATATAAAGAGTAAGTTTAAATTTGGTCAAAAATTTTCGGGTCATCACACAAAATACATTTACATATACATATTTCTAATACTTCGTGGCAAAATATTCAATATTTATCTTGATATCATTTGTGCATACTTCATCGTACTCCTAGCACACTTCAAGTTATTTTAACCTATTGTTGGTGATTTTAGCATGATCCAACGTCATTTTAGTTGATTGGATTACTATGTTGAAAGTGTTTTCGAACCATTGATAGGTTACATGAATTCGGAGAAGTATGGAGCACACGTTCGTAAAAATGTAAGGTGGTTTGAGGTTTCCTTTGAACTTGGAAATAATGTTTGGAACTTAAGAAATGCGAATTGGACTTGAAAGAATGCGAAACGCGACTTGAAAGGCTAAACACACTTGAAAATTAGCTTAAACAAAATTTTGGTGTGCAGTAGCTTTAAGCCGCGACGCAGCTCCTGGACCCGCAGCGCGGCTTAAGGCATGATTTTCATGTCGATACTTTTTGCATATTTTGAAGTCTAGTCCTTTGTTAGCCCACGGCGCGGCATAACACTGAATTCACTGTAAATGTGCCTTTTCAACCCAAAAGGCACATTTGAACCCCAAACGTTTTGCGGTTGTTCCAAGGCATTTATTTGTGTTTTTTTTTGTGTTTTTAGACTATTTTAAGTCTAAATACATTAATATTAACTTCCAAGTCATTAGTGGGTATGAAACAAAGGTTGTGACTCTTCATCAAACCTTTTGACCCATTATAAATACACTCTTTGTGTATTTGGAAAAGGGTTCTAGAATTTTGATCCTTTTACACACTTTCAATTTCAAACAATTAGAAGATACATCTCTGCAATTGTTTGATTGTTATCTTTTAGCCAAGACGACAATCTTGTCTTTGTCTTATCCCAATTGAAACTTCGTGTAACCCGTGGCTAATAGGGTCGAAATATTCGATTAGGAAAGTGTTCACACGATTCAAAGATCAATCTGGAGTCATTACCATTTCAGGCACGAAGGTTTTACAACCCCGTTTTATAACAATCTAATCGAATATTGTGATTTCTATGCCCGAAGAAACGGTGGTAGAAATGACTTCTAATTTGATGTGAAGTGTGAAGGAATTGAATTGTGTTGATGGCAGAATTTTTATGGTCTTATGGGATTCATTTTGGATGTGCATAAGGCATATTAATCATCAAGTTGATGGGTTGAAGATTCATGTGTCTTCTCTACACTTTGGTTGAATTTTTTATGACAAGTACACAATTTCCTTTAATCTTATTTATTTGTTGTCATGATCTTGATAAATAGAAATGCATGATGAATGAATTGCATGAAATAATGATGATTTATTTTAAAGATTCATCATATGAAATGATTTAATCATGAACGTATGTTGGCATGAATGGATGATAGAATTTGTATGATTTATTTCATACATTAATCCATGGTTTTACATTTAGGCATGCATGAATTAATTGTTAATCCAATCTAGTTTGATTGAGTTTGAATATGTACAATTAGTGGGACATGTTGACCATTACATTTGATCATGAAATTCTGTATATGAATGAATGCATGGGATACATTTGCATATTGATCAAACGTTTGACATGAAGTTTGATGTCGGAGTTAACATATTATTTTATTAATAATATGGAATAAGTTGGTGGCCACATAGTGGAATCTGTTGAAGATAAGTAGATTTGTTCATGATGGTTAAGTTATAATTGTTTAAATTATGGGCATATACATGTAAATGAAACGACTTGAAGAGTTGTGATCATGATTGCATGTATATTAAAATGATTTCATACATGGTTAAAATCATGGTTTATAATGTGTATGCATGTTGACACATAGAAACTAGTTAAATGCAGTGTCTTTAATTTATTTCATATTTGAAGTGAATATGTTGGTACATTTATGCATGAAAATGTGATGTCAATAAAAGAATGAGTTAATATATTCTTTGGAAATTGACATGGAAACCCCCATGGTTGTTTATATATTCTTTGAATATTGACATAAAGACCCCCTATTATTAACAATTGTGATTGTTGGTAAGACAATGGATTAATTGATGACAATTGTTATGCTAATTTAACGGATGGAAATAATCCGTTGGAAAAGTTACAAGACAACTTTGTATGGTTGTGAAGTGACTGTTTATTACTTAATAAAAATGATCATGTAATCTTTATTCATTGGTGAAGTATGTCCATAACCATTTGATGATTTATCAAAATGGTACAAGTTAGTGAAACTAATATGTTTTAATATGAAGGATTAGATGTTGCTTAATTGTTTTCGAGTATCGGTATGCCATGGAAATTGGTGGTATGATGTATGTGATTACATCTAGTGACCAATTTGGCATGGTGTTAGATTAAGCATGGTCTAGTGAAATTGATTGTGATGGGGCTTAAGTACTTTAGTGCTTGTAAAAGCCAATAATGGATTATGGTTTAATTCACAATGTAAAATCCTTAAGGCATATTGAAAGTATATTGAGTTTACTATTGATCAAGAGGATTATACATCTACTAGTTGTTAGGTTTTAACACTTGGTATAGATGGGTATCTTGGATCAAAAGGTTGATGTTGAGATTATGGATATCATAAACTTGTTGTCATTACTTCTTAGTTTAGAAGTGGATTGACTAGGGTATGTTTATAACAATAATCTCACTACCTAATGTAACGGTAATAATTGTATACACAAGGATAATGGGGATACATTATCAAGGGTGTATAAATTATAGCTTGAAACGACCCGTCCATATTACTATAAACACAGTACGTTATTCATTGGTCCCATAGCGAGGTATTTGACCTCTATATGATACGTTTTAGAAAATATTGCATTCGTTTTATAAAAAGCACACCATTATTATACATAATGCATGTTTTAAGCAATTGGATGATTACCTAAGGAATAATCCCCATAATACATCGGTTTTCAAATACTTCACACGTGACATAACAATCGAATATAATACATGACAAAGGTTTTATTGAATGCAACACTTTATTTAATTAAAAGCATGAGACTCCATGCACAGCTTGCTCAGATAATGCAATAGAGGAAGACTTTCTTAAGGACCTGAGAATAAACATGCTTAAACATTCAACACAAAGGTTGGTGAGATATGTAGGTTTAAAGCTATCATCGATATAAATATAGACCACAAGATTTCATAGTTATAAATATTTCAATAAAGATATTCTATAAGTTGTTGAGCGCTTTGATAATTCTAAAAACGAACATATATTTCATAGCATTATTCCTCAAGAAAGACAAGCTTTTAGTTGAAATTGTTCTATTTACAAGTGATATTCGTTTAAATAATAAAAGGTGAAGACAAAAGACAGATTCGACGAATTGAAGATGCAAACGACCAAAAAGCTCAAAAGTACAAAAGACAATCAAAGAGGTTCCAATTATTGATAAGAAACGTCTCGAAATTACAAGAGTACAAGATTCAAAAAGCAAAGTACAAGATATTAAATTGTACGCAATGACGTTCGAAAATCCGGAACCGGGACCAGAGTCAACTCTCAACGCTCGACGTAACGGACTAAAAATTACAAGTTAACTATGTATATAAATATAATATAATATATAATTAATTATATTAATTATATATATATTATATTTATAAATAAAAACCGTCGGCAGAGAAAGACTCCAAAGTTGTGAGCTGTGATTTCAATCTCCGCGACTCGCGGAGTTTGAAGGCAAAAATGCCGCGAGTCGCGGAGCCCCAAATTCAGAAACCCCCTATAAAGCTCGCGCATTCTGATCGTAAAATATCATCTTTTTCTTCTTCTTCTCATACGTAAAATATATATATATATTTATATTTTATATTTTAATTTTAATTATAATTCTAATAATAAGGGTATGTTAGCAAATGTTGTAAGGGTGTAAGTCGAAATTCTGTCCGTGTAACGCTACGCTATTTTTAATCATTGTAAGTTATGTTCAACCTTTTTACATTAATGTCTCGTAGCTAAGTTATTATTATGCTTATTTAAAACGAAGTAATCATGATGTTGGGCTAATTACTAAAAGTGGGTAATTGGGCTTTGTACCATAATTGGGGTTTGGACAAAAGAACGACACTTGTGGAAATTAGACTATGGGCTATTAATGGGCTTTATATTTGTTTAACTAAATGATAGTTTGTTAATGTTAATATAAAGATTTACAATTGGGCGTCCCTATAAATTACCATATACACTCAATCGGACACGATGGGCGGGGTATTTATATGTACGAATAATCGTTCATTTAACCGGACACGGGAATGGATTAATAGCCACTAGAATAATTAAAACAGGGGTGAAATTATGTACAAGGACATTTGGTATAATTGATAACAAAATATTAAAACCTTGGGTTACACTCAGTCGACATCCTGGTGTAATTATTAAACAAAGTATTAAAATCTTGTTACAGTTTAAATCCCCAATTAGTTGGAATATTTAACTTCGGGTATAAGGATAATTTGACGAGGATACTCGCACTTTATATTTATGACTGATGGACTGTTATGGACAAAAACCAGACGGACATATTAAATAATCCAGGACAAAGGACAATTAACCCATGGGCATAAAACTAAAATCAACACGTCAAACATCATGATTACGGAAGTTTAAATAAGCATAATTCTTTTATTTCATATTTAATTTCCTTTATTTTATATTTAATTGCACTTCTAATTATCGCATTTTTATTTATTGTTATTGTATTTAATTGCACTTTTAATTATCGTACTTTTTAATTATCGCAAGTTTATTTTATCGCACTTTTATTATTCGCAATTTCATTATCGTTATTTACTTTATGCTTTAATTTAAGTCTTGTATTTATTTTTAATATTTTACATTTGATTTTAACTGCGACTAAAGTTTTAAAATCGACAAACCGGTCATTAAACGGTAAAAACCCCCCCTTTATAATAATAATATTACTTATATATATATATTTGTATTTTTATAAAAGTAAACTAATATAGCGTTAAGCTTTGTTTAAAAAGATTCCCTGTGGAACGAACCGGACTTACTAAAAACTACACTACTGTACGATTAGGTACACTGCCTATAAGTGTTGTAGCAAGGTTTAAGTATATCCGTTCTCTAAATAAATAAATATCTTGTGTAAAATTGTATCGTATTTAATAGTATTTTCTGCTAAAATTAATAACTATTTTGTATACACCCCCTACGACATCAAGTATTTTTGGCGCCGCTGCCGGGAAACTTTCTAAACGCCGGAAGCGCAATGCTAATATAAAAAAAAAACGTTTTAAATATTCAAAAATATAAAAAGAAAAACAAAAATATAGCTATTTTTAAGATTTTGTTAAATATTTAAGTTTTATAAGTTTCTTTATTTTTATTTTAGTTTATAAAAATATAAGTTTTATTTAAATATCTTTTATTTATATAAAAACAGAAAAAAAAATAAATAAATAAATAAATAAAGAAAAACGCGTCGAAGATTAAACCTGTCATCTGAATTTCTGAATCCCGCGAGTCGCGGGGTTTGAAGTTTTGAGTACCGCAAGTCGCGGAGGGGACCTGACACACGAACAGGAAGCCCTAATCCTGCATTTATTACGGATTATTATTACTTATTATTATAAACCCTAATTATTATTATTATTATAATTAGTTTTAGTTTAATTTAAGTTTTATTTAATTTATATTTTAGTTTATTAAGTTTAATTAAATTGTAAAATTAATAGTTTAATAAAATAAATAATATAAAAATAATATTTTTATAAAAATTGTAATTTTTACAACTTTTTGTATATTTTTATATTTTGTCCCTTTTTAATCGTTGTAGCATAATATTTGTATTTTTAGCTCATATTTAGTTTTAAACTTAGTTTTTGCTATAGTTATTTTTACTCCTAGATTTTTAGGCTTTGCCGTAAAATTCCTTAAGTGCTTTTTCTTTAGACTAAGATTTAGGTGCTTTAGAATTTTGCGACGCCTTTTTAAGTTTTAGTTTCTTTTTAAGTTATTTCCATTTGGGATTTAGTTTTTCCTGTAAGCTTTAATATTTTTAGACGACTTTTACCTATGTATCAATTATCATTCCAATTAGTAATTTCAATTTGCGATTATAATTTTAAGTTAGTTGTAGTAATAAGGTTAGGTTAGTCAAGTATTTTTAAGTTTTATAAGTTTCTTTTATTTTTTCGTCACCTTTTATTTTTCAACCATTTTTCTTTTTCGACCTTTTTCCGACGAACTCTTTTTCTTTCTTATTTCTCGCTATTCTAGTTTTTAGGACATAGATTTTTATTCTACTTCTTATCTAAATTTCTTAAAATTACGAAAATTTATTTTAAGTGGTTAAATTAATAGACATCAAAATTTTCTGGTTCGTAGTAATAGTTGGATTTGTACGTGGACCAGGTTATTGGAGCCAAACAGTCCTCAATTATATTGAGACCAAACGAATCCTGCCCCTCTGCTGCATCTTTTGGCTATTCGAAACGTGGGCAAAATCAGAAAAGTCTATTGATTGGATAACTTATTATAATTTTTCTTTCCTTTTTAAAACTAATAGGATATTCAGTGAATGCACCGAGCAAGACGTTCACCACCTTTTGTACGTTCACCACCTGTAACTAGATCAAGACATTTAGCAAATATAACCGCCGTTGATTTTTCTTTAGAATCGTCATCCAGTAGACCAAGTACTTCAGTTCAAATTTCCGATAATCCATTTTTTGAACCCGACCTCACAATTGAGAATCCGGAAAATATTCAGGAACGGTTCGTAGATCCTGAACCATTAAACTTTCCTCCGGAGCCACCAATTACTCAAACAGAGATTGTTGAGGAACGAACCATTAAATCAGAATCATCTAGTGATACCGATTCAACAAATTCAATTATGGAGAATCTGGAACCTTTAAGTATGGAAGACCGAATGAGAGCTAAACGCACTGACCAAGGTCACGCAATTACTCATCCAGACATTAATGCGCCAGATTATGAAATCAAAGGACAAATTCTACACATGGTGACTAATCAATGCCAATTTAGTGGTGCGCCGAAGGAAGATCCAAATGAACATCTACGTACCTTTAATAGGATCTGCACACTATTTAAAATCCGAGAAGTGGAGGATGAACATATATATCTCATGTTATTTCCCTGGACTTTAAAGGGAGAAGCCAAAGATTGGTTGGAATCGTTACCTGAAGGGGCGATCGATACATGGGACGTTTTAGTTGACAAATTTCTTAAACAATTCTTTCCTGCATCTAAAGCCGTAAGACTTCAAGCAGAAATTGTTACGTTCACACAGAAACCAAATGAAACTCTATATGAGGCATGGACTAGATATGGAAAGTTGTTAAGAGGATGTCCGCAAGATGGTTTAGACACCTGTCAAATAGTACAAATATTCTACCAAGGATGCGACATCACTACAAGAAAAGACATAGATATAGCAGCTGGTGGTTCTATTATGAAGAAAACCGAAACTGATGCTTACAAAATTATTGATAATACTGCTTCCCACTCACATGAGTGGCACCAAGAAAAAGATATCATTAGATCATCTAAAGCAGCTAGAGCCGATTCTAGCCATGACTTAGATTCCATTTCTGCAAAGATAGATGCTGTGGAGAGACGAATGGAAAAGATGACTAAAGATATTCACTCAATACAAATTAGTTGTGAGCAGTGTGGAGGACCACATTTGACAAAAGATTGTCTCAGTATTGAATTAACAATGGAACAAAGAGAGAATATTTCATACATAAACCAAAGGCCTGGAAATAATTATCAGAATAATTATCAACCGCCAAGACCGATTTACAATCAAAACCAGAATTATAACCGAAATATTCCATACAACAACCAACAAGGTCCTAGCAATCAACAAGTATCCAATAATACTTACAACCAGCAAAGACCTAATTTTCAAAACAAACCACCACAACAAACCGATGATAAAAAGCCGAATTTAGAAAATATGATGACGAAGCTAGTTGAAACTCAAACGCAGTTTTTCACATCTCAGAAACAAACCAATGAACAAAATGCTCAAGCATTTAGAAATCAACAAGCTTCTATTCAAAATCTGGAACAAGAAGTAAGTAACCTAGCAAGGTTAATAGGTGAAAGAAAACTGGGAAGTCTACCTAGTGATACAAATGCTAACCCCCGGAGTGAAACAGCTAAAGCCATTACCACAAGAAGTGGTACAACACTTAAACCACCTGAAATACCTGTAACTTCTGATGAAGCCATTCCTACTCCACAAGAACCACAACCTGATCAAGATAAGGAAAAAGAACCGGTAGTTGAAAAGGTTAATGAAGATAACATAGTTAAGGATAAACCTTATGTTAAACCATACCAACCACCACTTCCTTACCCGAGTAAAATGAAGAAAGAGAAACTTGAAGCCGAGCAATCCAAATTCTTGGATATGTTTAAACAGATAAATGTAAATCTTCCTTTCATTGATGTGATTTCAGGAATGCCTAGATATGCTAAATTCTTGAAAGATCTAATTTCAAATAGAAAGAAAATGGAAGAACTCTCGGCTGTTACTATGAATGCTAATTGTTCAGCAGTGCTGTTGAATAAGATACCAGAAAAATTATCTGATCCAGGAAGTTTCACAATTCCATGTTTTCTGGGTAGTCTTAGTTCAATAGAAGCATTGGCAGACTTAGGTGCTAGTATAAATCTAATGCCGTATTCACTATACACTAAACTAGACCTTGGAGAATTGAAACCAACCAGAATAAGCATACAACTAGCCGATAGATCAATAAAATATCCTAGAGGGATAATGGAGAACATGCTAGTTAAAGTTGGTACTTTAGTATTTCCAGTAGATTTTGTTGTTTTGGACATGGAAGAAGATTCTCAAGTTCCTCTCATATTAGGAAGACCATTCTTAAACACGGCTAAAGCAATGATAGACGTGTTCGGTAAGAAACTGACCCTAAGTATAGAGGATGAGAGTGTTACCTTTTCAGTTGATAGAGCAATGCAACAACCACAATCTGCAGATGATACATGTTATTATATTCAAACTATAGATGCACATGCAGAATTATTAGAAGAATTTCCAGAATTACAAGGAACAGGAGAATGTTCTTTAGGAGAAGGTAATGAACCAATTGATGAAGCTGAAATGTTAGCTACACTTATAGCTAATGGATATGAACCAACAACAGAAGAAATTCAAATGCTAAAAGAAGAAGACAGATATCGATACAAATCATCGATAGAAGAACCTCCGAAATTAGAGTTAAAGCCACTTCCAAACCATTTGGAATACGCTTATTTACATGGTGAATCTGAATTACCTGTAATAATATCGTCTTCTCTTACTGAAAATGAGAAATCACAACTCATTTCTGTGTTGAAAGCTCATAAACCAGCCATTGCATGGAAGATTCATGATATTAAAGGAATAAGTCCTTCGTATTGCACACATAAAATCCTTATGGAAGAAGATCATAAAACGTATGTGCAACGCCAACGAAGACTAAATCCTAATATGCAAGATGTAGTTAAGAAAGAAATTATTAAACTACTAGATGCAGGTTTAATTTATCCAATCTCTGATAGTCCATGGGTAAGCCCAGTTCAATGCGTGCCGAAGAAGGGTGGCATGACTGTCATTACAAATGAGAAAAATGAGCTTATTCCTACTAGGACTGTAACA
This sequence comes from Rutidosis leptorrhynchoides, assembly GCF_046630445.1. NCBI lineage: Eukaryota > Viridiplantae > Streptophyta > Magnoliopsida > Asterales > Asteraceae > Rutidosis > Rutidosis leptorrhynchoides. The sequence goes on from NC_092335.1 coordinate 129,926,579, forward strand.
GGATGGCGTTATGTATTGATTATAGAAAATTAAATGACGCCGCCAGAAAAGATCACTTTCCCTTACCTTTCATAGATCAAATGTTGGAAAGATTAGCCGAAAATAGTTACTATTGTTTTCTAGATGGATTTTCCGGATATTTTCAAATTCCAATAGCACCCGAAGATCAAGAGAAAACCACATTCACGTGCCCTTATGGTACTTTTGCTTACAAACGCATGCCATTTGGACTTTGTAACGCCCCTGCAACCTTTCAAAGGTGTATGATGGCGATTTTTCATGACATGATAGAAGAATGCATGGAAGTATTCATGGATGACTTTTCAGTCTTCGGTGATACATTTGAATCATGTCTATTTAATCTGGAACGAATGCTTCTTAGATGCGAACAATCAAATCTAGTACTTAATTGGGAGAAATGCCATTTCATGGTTAAAGAAGGCATCGTTCTTGGACATAAAATTTTAAAAGAAGGAATTGAAGTGGATAGAGCTAAAGTAGATGTAATTGCTAAACTTCCACATCCCACCAATGTTAGAGGAGTTAGGAGTTTTCTAGGGCATGCCGGTTTTTACCGACGTTTCATAAAAGATTTTTTTAAATTGCCACTCCTATGAATAAACTCCTAGAAAAGGATGCTCCATTCATCTTTTCAGATGAGTGTATCAAATCTTTTAATATTCTTAAAGAGAAACTCACTAATGCACCGATCATGATAACAACAATTTGGAATCTACCATTTGAACTAATGTGCGATGCAAGTGATTCTGCAATGGGAGTCGTGTTAGGACAAAGGATTGAAAAACGATTTCAACCTATATATTATGCTAGTAAGACGTTACAAGGAGCACAAACGAACTATACAACTACTGAAAAAGAACTCCTTGCTATTGTCTTTGCTTTTGACAAATTTCGATCATATCTCGTTCTAGCAAAAACGGTGGTCTATACCGATCATTCTGCTCTTAGATACCTATTTTCAAAACAAGATGCTAAACCAAGATTAATCCGTTGGATCTTACTCTTACAAGAGTTTGATATTGAAATCCGAGATAAAAGAGGAGCAGAAAATCTCGCCGCTGATCATCTTTCTCGTCTTGAAAATCCTGAGTTAGAAGTTCTAAATGAATCGGCCATACAAGACAACTTTCCTGATGAATATCTATTGAAGATAGATTATAATGAAATCCCATGGTTTGCAGACTATGCAAACTATTTAGTATGTGGATTCCTTGAAAAAGGATTATCGTACCAAAGACGAAAGAAATTCTTCAGTGATATAAAACACTATTTTTGGGAAGATCCACATCTTTTTAAAAGTTGTCCCGATGGAATAATACGCCGATGTGTATTTGGAAATGAAGCTAGTAAAATATTAAACCATTGTCACACAGGACCAACAGGAGGGCATTATGGGCCTCAACTAACAGCAAGAAAAGTTTATGATGCTGGATTCTATTGGCCAACAATTTACAAAGACGCACACCTTCTTTGCAAATCCTGTGATGCATGTCAAAGGGCCGGAAAAATAAGTCAACGTGATGAAATGCCACAAAATGTCATCCAAGTATGTGAAGTATTTGACATTTGGGGTATTGACTTTATGGGTCAATTTCCAAAATCTCATAATAATCTATATATACTCGTAGCCATTGATTATGTATCTAAATGGGCGAAAGCACAAGCTCTCCCAACTAACGATGCACGAGTTGTAGTCAACTTTTTAAAACGTCTTTTTGCAAGGTTTGGAACACCGAAAGCTTTAATAAGTGATCGGGGTACTCATTTCTGTAATAATCAACTTGAGAAAGTTCTTAAAAGATATGGAGTAACTCATAAAATCTCCACCGCATATCATCCACAAACAAGTGGACAAGTTGAAAATACCAACCGAGCTTTAAAACGTATTCTAGAGAAAACCGTAGGATCAAATCCAAAGGAATGGTCCATTAAATTGGAGGATGCACTCTGGGCTTTTAGAACAGCCTACAAAACTCCAATTGGAATCACACCTTTTAGACTTGTTTATGGAAAAGCATGTCATCTTCCAGTAGAAATTGAACACAAAGCATTTTGGGCTTTGAAGACATGTAATCTTGATTTACGTGAAGCTGGACGTCTACGATTAAGTCAACTAAACGAATTAGAAGAATTAAGACATGAAGCATACGAAAATTCGTTAATCTATAAAGAAAGAACGAAGAAATGGCATGATAAAAGAATCAGAAGTTCAAAAGAATTTAAAGAAGGAGACAGAGTTCTTCTTTTCAATTCACGATTCAAGCTATTTCCTGGAAAATTGAAATCAAGATGGTCTGGACCATTCATAGTCAAAAGAGTTTTCCCATACGGAATGATAGAATTAATAAATTCAAATGGGATTGAATTTAAAGTTAATGGTCACAGAGTTAAACATTACATACATGGTCCAATGGAAGTCGACAACGAAGTTAATCACAATTTCGACACCACAGCTAACTAAGTGTGGGGAGAATCAAGTCTTTAAAGGATAATATGTATTTCTGTTAGAGTTAGATTGTCTGTTTTCGTGTAGTTCTCGAAAATGGAACCCGAATGGTCTTTCCCTAGCAGACCCTAAAGAACTAGTCTTCTCCCCCCATTCTGAATTTTTATTTTTTTAGGTTTTTACAAAATGAAGACTGCCTGTGAACTAAACCATGGTCTAATGCTACACGCTTTGATCACTAAACGAAATAATGACATACTACCGAGTGAAATAGTATCAGTAATCAGAGAAAGAATGGACGGAGTTAGAAAAGAATCCAGATGCGAAGATAATAAATTACAATTTGGTAAAGGAAAATCAAAATCCGCAGTGAAAAGAAGAGCACGACACCTAGAAAGATGTCACAAATGCGGAAAATGGTCACATGGAGGTAAATGTTCAAATAATCAAACCTATTCAAATACCGAATTTGTTACTTTATGCAGAGACGGACCGTTCATATGTTTAGAAGAAAAGACACTGAATGCTCGAGGTTACGCCTATGTAGCCATGGAAAATCAATTAAACCGACTATCTTATGAATGGGATAGATCATATAACTAAGAAATCTATTTCACAGGTATGTCTGTACAGTTTTTATTTTTATTTTTATTTTTAACCTTTTGATAATAAACGCTAATTTGTTCGCTAAAAAGTATTAAATTGGTATTGAATAAAATTAGGTTTGGCGACCGAAATTATTGATATCATTCAAAAATTTATTACATCACTGCGAAATTTAACGTTTATTCTTAAGGTATAAATATCTTTAATCAATCAACCCAAAATATTTCAAAAATTCGTCATGAGTTAAATCAGGTCTTGGAACCGAAATTACTTTACCGAAAAGAGGGGCGCATATTTTTGATAATATTTGATTGATTAAAGTGGGATAAAAAGACAAAAAGATTTTTAATTTTATTTTTACCATATTTTTAAAATTAATATTTGAATCCTTTATAAATATTGTAAACTTTGTAAAATCAATATTTTTAAAATTGTAAATATTTGAAAAAATTAATATAAGTTTGGTGTGAATTTATAATATAAATTTTTAAATAAAGTTTGGTGTGAATTTTTAATTTTTAAAAAAAATATAAATTTTTAATTTTATGCATTTCAAATTTTAAGTTTGGTGTGAATTTTTAATATTAATTTTGAATTTTATATTTAAGTTGTGTGAATTTAAAAACAAAAATTTACTTTATCTCATTAAGTTAAGAATATGATTTTTAAAATTCGTCGTAAGTTGAAGACTAGGTCTTTGAACCGAAATTGCTTTACCCGAGGGAGGGACGAGAACTTTTATTATCATTATTTTTAATCTTATTGAATTAAAGTATGCCAAAAACATTGAAAAAACCCAAAAATCTTAGCTTTTAAAACAATCGCTACAAAAAGACAAATTTTAAAATTTTGTCGAGGGACGGACTAGGACATCGATCCGAAACGACCTCGTCCTAAATAACAAGGGAAACAAAATTTTAAAATTAAGTACTTAATTGTTTCATAAGTTAATGATTATAAAAAAAAAAATAGCAAACTCCGCGACTCGCGGAGTTTGAAGGCTTAAATGCCGCGAGTCGCGGGAGGACCGGATTACAGAAAAAAAAATAAGAGCTGAACCAGCTCATTCCACACAAAACCCACAGAAAAAAACTGCGAACAAACTCCACAAAAACCCAAAAAATACACCCCAAAAACCACAATTTTTAACCGTTAATCACCAAATCTTTTACTAAAATCATGTTGAGAAGGATGCTATCTAGGAATTACTCAAGAAAAACGGTAAATTTCTACACCTAAACACCATTTAATCCGAAATTAGTGTTCTTGAGCAATTTTTTCCCCAATTTGATTTTGATGCTTTTTAGTGTAATTATGCTTAAATTGTTTATGTATTATGCTTGTATAACCTAGATTGATGCTGTTTAACATGATTAGAAGCCTTAAACTTCAAATTTTGAGTAATCTAGGGTTTGTGTTCTTGAGCAAATTTGGGGCTTTTTGATATAAACAGGTTATGGCCGATTTTTGTCATGAATTGTTGCTAAATTGAGTAGTGTAACATGTCTAGGTAGTTAAATAATCCAAACTTTGAGCCTAAACATGATTTTGAGAATTAAAGTGGACTTTTTCAAGTCTAAAATTCATGAACTTGATTTTTGAAAGATAATGCCATTTGAGACTTGTTTAATTGCTAGTAATGATTATTTTGACATGTTATTTGAGTTAAATGCTTATGAACTTGGCAAACATTTTCGTATATGCTTATTTGAAAAAGTGTAGATTTGATGAAAATATGAAAATGAGCTTAAGTTTGATATAAATTGATAATGTCATTGTAATTATTTTGATTGATGATTTTGCTGACACTAATGCATATTTGGATGCACAAAATTTGTGTTTGATGTGTTTTGCAGACTGAAAGGGGTGAATCTTCATCCCAAGCCCGCAATGCTCCTGCTGAGAATGTGGAACAACAGGAGGTGGATAACTACTACAAGCAGGATATACCTCATCCAGTCATGACCTTTTCTGATATGCACTTGGAAGAATTGCACCCGAACCTGAGATTTGACAGACTTTGGATAGATTATCCAAAATATCAAAGGGGTTTGCATACTCTTCATTCTAAGGTTGTTGAGGTACCGAGGGTCATAGAATGGGGACCCTTAGAAGCTGTAGAATTGGCCGGGCCAATTAGGGAATTACTTGTACAGAGGTATGGTAATTCTTCTTTTAATGACTGGGTACGTTTATTCACCATGCGTAGACCTGTATATAAAGTATGGTGTGAAGAATTGTTATGTAGTATAGAGTTGAATGATCGGGTAGCTAGTTTAACCGATCATTCTTTTATTAGATTTTTGTTAGGCGGTTCGATGCGCCACATGTCTTTACTGGACATGGCTCAGGCTTTACGTATATATACGTCTGAGGAGTTAGCGTCTGCCGATTGTAGAGGATTGATACTAAACGGTAGAAAGATAGATGAAAATTTTGATACACACGGTGTGTGGAGTCAAATGACAAGCCATCACCGTTTCAAAGGGGGAAATTACTCTTATTTGGATATAGATAGAGCCGAATTAAGAGTGATTCATAGGTTTTTAGCTAATTCGATTACACAAAGGGGTAAGAACAAGGAAAAAGTAAATGAACAGGATTTGTTTTACCATATGTGTATTCGAGACCCACAAAGCGCTGTAAGTATACCGTATTGTGTGGGTTATTATTTATCAGCTATGGTTCGGGGGATGAAACCGCATAGCATAATAGGAGGTGGTATTTTTATTACTTTGATTGGTGAATATCTCGGTGTGGATATAAGTTGGGGGGGATTATTAGTAGAAGAACCGGAACCCCGCGATACTATAGGTTTAAATGTATACCATGGTGCGAAAGTTTTGAAGAGGCGAAATAACGCCGCAGTACAATACCATGGTAGACATCCACAGGTGGAGAGAAACCAACAGCAAGGTATTGTAGGAAGGGGGAATGAGATGCAAGAAATGCAAAGGTTTATAGATTCTCAGGAATACGAAAATGCTAGACAGAGAGCATTTGAAGATTGGCAAGTTCATCAGAACCAAATCATAGCTCATTGCCAACATATAGGTAGAAACTATATTCCTACACCGAAACCCATCTTCCCTCCCTGGTCTATAGAGATGCAGCCACCGTATCCTACGTATGACCCTGCCGAAGCATTCTATAGCACCTATGGTTATGCCTGGAACCCCTATTGGTACCAGTATCATCCCTAGTATACTTAGTTTTATTTATTTTGTAATTTGTAATTATTGATACGTTTAATACTTTTGTTAATATTGTAATCATTTTTTAATTATCTAACTTTTATTCTTAGATTTTAATAATTTTTGAATGTGGGGTAATATACCAAACTTCAAAAATATGTATATATGTTTGCAGTTTATCTTAGGTACACAACAGGGTAAAACAACGCATTTTCAAAGACTGGCATTAAGTTCAGCAAAAGCAACTAATTTTGACGACAAGATGCAAAATATATGTGAAATAACAACAAGACGGAATGAACAAATGATGTGCACCATTTATCATTCAGCAAACAAACGCCAATATATTTGGAAACTTTGGTAAAAATTTAATCATTTTCACACAAATCACTCTCAATAATTGAAATTATTCCTGATTTCTTGTAAATGAGGGCATTGCAAGATCTTAAGTGTGGGAAGGGGTTAAATTCTTTCGGATTTTAAAAATTTTTACTTTATACACTTGGTTACCATTAAAAATACTAGTAAAGCAGTAGTTGTATTAGAATCTAGTGCTCTCTGATAATAAAGAACAGCCCTGGTCTTATATACTGACTACCCAATTCTAGTAAAATTTTTCAAAATTTTCAATTAAATGAACTCAAAATCATGTTTATACATATTTATGAACGATAAAACTAGGTTTTAACACCGAAATTATTGTTACCTCGGAAAGGACATAAATTAAGAAACAAACTAAAATGTTAAAATTCATTTAAAATTGAATAGAGGACGATAAAAAGGAAAATAAAAGCCAAGTGTGGGAAAATTTACCAAGTTATCTTAAACATATGTCACATATATCTGTAACAAATAACTGAAAATACTTTTGCTTTGGACTAAACTAAACTGTTTTACCCGATGAAAGAAAAGAAGAGATGGATCTACACGATGAATCAATTCCATCATTAAAAGGAAGTAAAGTCTTCCGAAAAAGACACGCGCTTCTTGATTTAGGTCATGAAGTTGTCGTCCAGACCAGCTGTAGGTTGACGAAAAATCTAGAAAAGTCATCACTAAAATCAGCAGGAAATCCACGAACCTCAGCATTAAACAGGGTCGCCATGTGGTCAGATTTATCCTAACCATGAGAAGGATTTATCTCGTACAATGGGGGGACACTATGCAAATTAGCTGGACAAGACTAATGAATCAGATCCCCAGAAAGGATAATCTCCTTAAAGATTAAAAATCAGCTTTTAAGACTGATATTACTCAATCCTAGAGATTGACCTTAAATATTGAGAATTACAAACTCATGGAATTCAATGATATCTAAACTCGAGCTTGAACGAGAAAATATTTTGATCAAAATTACAAACCGATTTATTTTCTGAAAACCCTATTTTCAATGCGTTCATTACCATTGAACGTAAAATCCTAGGAATTCACCTGGAATTTATTAGGTCACCTGAACCAAATCGGGTGTCAACCGTAAGAACGGTGGTTGCATAGCATGGTCAAAGACAGGACCTTGTGCCATACCGAAAAATTATAAGGGTGAGCTTTACTATTGCTCCTACCAAGGATAGTAATTGCGTCCGACACGTTATAGACCATAATTAAAAGCATGTCAGGGGACATTGCCTTAACAGTTGCTTGTTCAACGCTTTCCTTTACAACCGGACGGTAGTTTACCGAAAGGTAATATACGGGACAAGTAAACTGGACGTGTTGCTTTCCAAATACAAGGTTAGCAAGTGGGTGACACAAAACCATAAGTTTTGAGCTAAAATTTTCAAATCTGAAACCCACCAAACCCACAAAAATATTTTGCAAACACCGGTAAAGGGTTATCCCGGAAAACTTATCTAGGGTAAAAACTAGATTTAATTTTCAAAAGATCAAATGTTTTCATAAAGATCCAATTTCCTTAATGGATCTAAATTTTTATAGTCATGTGGGACTGTAAACCATATCGTTACTACCATTGTTTATACCACCGTATAAAAATCACTGATGTACAAAGTGTGAAGAATAAAGAAGTGATTCTAGTATTTTAAGACGATATTGCTTGAGGACAAGCAACGCTCAAGTGTGGGAATATTTGATAATGCTAAAAACGAACATATATTTCATAGCATTATTCCTCAAGAAAGACAAGCTTTTAGTTGAAATTGTTCTATTTACAAGTGATATTCGTTTAAATAATAAAAGGTGAAGACAAAAGACAGATTCGACGAATTGAAGACGCAAACGACCAAAAAGCTCAAAAGTACAAAAGACAATCAAAGAGGTTCCAATTATTGATAAGAAACGTCTCGAAATTACAAGAGTACAAGATTCAAAACGCAAAGTACAAGATATTAAATTGTACGCAATGACGTTCGAAAATCCGGAACCGGGACCAGAGTCAACTCTCAACGCTCGACGCAACGGACTAAAAATTACAAGTTAACTATGTATATAAATATAATATAATATATAATTAATTATATTAATTATATATATATTATATTTATAAATAAAAACCGTCGGCAGAGAAAGACTCCAAAGTTGTGAGCTGTGATTTCAATCTCCGCGACTCGCGGAGTTTGAAGGCAAAAATGCCGCGAGTCGCGGAGCCCCAAATTCAGAAACCCCCTATAAAGCTCGCGCATTCTGATCGTAAAATATCATCTTTTTCTTCTTCTTCTCATACGTAAAATATATATATATATTTATAATTTATATTTTAATTTTAATTATAATTCTAATAATAAGGGTATGTTAGCAAATGTTGTAAGGGTGTAAGTCGGAATTCTGTCCGTGTAACGCTACGCTATTTTTAATCATTGTAAGTTATGTTCAACCTTTTTACATTAATGTCTCGTAGCTAAGTTATTATTATGCTTATTTAAAACGAAGTAATCATGATGTTGGGCTAATTACTAAAAGTGGGTAATTGGGCTTTGTACCATAATTGGGGTTTGGACAAAAGAACGACACTTGTGGAAATTAGACTATGGGCTATTAATGGGCTTTATATTTGTTTAACTAAATGATAGTTTGTTAATGTTAATATAAAGATTTACAATTGGGCGTCCCTATAAATTACCATATACACTCAATCGGACACGATGGGCGGGGTATTTATATGTACGAATAATCGTTCATTTAACCGAACACGGGAATGGATTAATAGCCACTAGAATAATTAAAACAGGGGTGAAATTATGTACAAGGACATTTGGTATAATTGATAACAAAATATTAAAACCTTGGGTTACACTCAGTCGACATCCTGGTGTAATTATTAAACAAAGTATTAAAATCTTGTTACAGTTTAAATCCCCAATTAGTTGGAATATTTAACTTCGGGTATAAGGATAATTTGACGAGGACACTCGCACTTTATATTTATGACTGATGGACTGTTATGGACAAAAACCAGACGGACATATTAAATAATCCAGGACAAAGGACAATTAACCCATGGGCATAAAACTAAAATCAACACGTCAAACATCATGATTACGGAAGTTTAAATAAGCATAATTCTTTTATTTCATATTTAATTTCCTATATTTTATATTTAATTGGACTTCTAATTATCGCATTTTTATTTATTGTTATTGTATTTAATTGCACTTTTAATTATCGTACTTTTTAATTATCGCAAGTTTATTTTATCGCACTTTTATTATTCGCAATTTCATTATCGTTATTTACTTTATGCTTTAATTTAAGTCTTGTATTTATTTTTAATATTTTACATTTGGTTTTAACTGCGACTAAAGTTTTAAAATCGACAAACCGGTCATTAAACGGTAAAAATCCCCCCTTTATAATAATAATATTACTTATATATATATATTTGTATTTTTATAAAAGTAAACTAATATAGCGTTAAGCTTTGTTTAAAAAGATTCACTGTGGAACGAACCAGACTTACTAAAAACTACACTACTGTACGATTAGGTACACTGCCTATAAGTGTTGTAGCAAGGTTTAAGTATATCCGTTCTCTAAATAAATAAATATCTTGTGTAAAATTGTATCGTATTTAATAGTATTTTCTGCTAAAATTAATAACTATTTTGTATACACCCCCTACGACATCACGCTTCTTTAACCATACTTAACCATTAATGTGGCATATTCCCTTTATTATGAAATCTCCCTACACTGTTTAAGATATTCTACCAAGTGTAGTAAAAACGAAGTATTATGCAACCGTTTACGATACTAGAGCGACTAGCCCGGTTGGGGTTGTCAAACCCGAAAGATCTATCAATAGGATTCGCGCTCACATGTTCTTACAACATGTAAATATTAGTTACCAAGATATTAGGGAAGATATGCAAGGTGGTACAACTCAATGTAGAATATATTTTAAGTACTTGTGTCCATAGCGTAAAACATAAATGCATGTATTCTCATCCCAAAATATTTTTAGAGTTTAAAAATGGGACTATATATACTCACTGTAGTAAAAGTATATTAATAATAAGTTTTCAACTTATTAAAAATATGGCCGTCGTCCTTGGATTCACGAACCTATAACAATAATAACGATTCAGATAATAATACATGTGAACAAAATTAATATAGCAAGTTCATATCATATCTTCAATCACATGTGATTGTTTAAGTTCATACTTTCAATCACGTGTGATTGTTTAAGTTCATATTTTCAATCACGTGTGATTGCTTAAGTTTATATTTTCAATCACGTGTTTTAAGTTGTCAAGTTAGCAGTCCAATGTTAGTAGTCCACAATTAGTAGTCCACAGTTAGTAGTCCACAGTTAGTAGTAAATATATAGATTGATGCATCACCTTGAAATAATCAATACATAGTATACACGTATTGTATAAGACTCAATCATGACCCACGATACCGTTATTGTAGTTACACGTATTGTGTATGTGGTGTCTTTTGATTTATCCGACGTATTGTGTAACCATGACATGTTAGAATACATGTATAATACAATAAAAGTTAGCTAAGATATGGTTAGTATAGATTTTTGAAAAATCATCACATAGTCATTTTAGCCATTTTTAACCAATATTGTTTTGCTCATAATTTCTTCATTATAAATCCATTTTGAGTGAATCAAATTGCTATGGTTTTGTAACAAACTGAAATTTGTAAAACTAAACTGAAAAAGTAGTGGTTTATAGTCAGAGTTACAGGTTACAAGTCCATAATTGAAAGAGGTAGTCATTTCCGTCGAAAGAACGACATCTTGATGACCATTTTTTGAAACATACTTCTACTTTGAGTTTAACCATGATTTTTGGATATAGTTTCATGTTCATATAAAATATCATTATCCCAGAAGAACAACTTTTAAATCAAATATTATCATAGTTTTTAATTATCTAACCCAAAACAGCCCCCGGTTTTACTACGACGGCGTATGTACGGTTTTACGGTGTTCTTCGTGTTTTCAAGTTTTAACTCATTAAGTTAGCATATCATATAGATATAAAACATGTGTTAAGTTATTTTTAAAAGTCAAGTTAGAAGGATTAACTTTGTTTGCGAACAAGTTTAGAATTAACTAAACTATGTTCTAGTTTATAAACTCTTATATAGATAGCTATAATTATATGAATTGAACAAGAGTTTTGGTAAGGCTAATACCTTGATTTAAGAAAGGGAAGTATCTGAATATGAAGAGGAGAGCTTAAAAGACTCCTTGAAAGGTTGTTTAAAGAATATCAATCTTGGAAGCAAAACTTGAACCAAATGAAAGTGTTCTTGATCACTTCTTATATGATGTTTATGGATTATTTTTGTAACTAGTTTTTGTTGTGGATGATGAAGATTTATTAGAACTTGAAGAGAGGATATTAGAGAGTGTTTTTAGAGAGAAATAATAAGAGAATACTTGGAAGAGAATTGAAAGTAGAATGGATGTAAATGTGTGTAAAAAAATATGCCATGTAAGGCCTTTATATACTACTTGTAAATTCTTGTTTTATGACAAATATCTAGGATAAGTTAAATACCATGAGGTTATGCATGACATAATAAGATTGATGATGTCATGCATGACATAATACATCAATCATGCAAGTTACTATTGGTATATGCGAATAGTAAATACTTTATGTTGTCTTTTTTTTACTAATATCTAGTATAAGTTAAATTGATGATGTCATGCATGACATAATACTCCACTAATACAGATTTTTATTAGTATATATTAATAGTAAATACTTCTAGAAGCTTCGTATAATACGTGTATATATATACTGTATGAATATGAGTAGGATTCTTGAGAAAAATGAACGGAAATACGAGTATAGCTATCCTTTATATGTTTTTGTATATTATTAAGTGTATTTAATACTTTTAAGGTTGTATTTATACTCATAATACATTGTATGTAAATACATTTTAACATAAGTTAATTACGTCGTTTAAATAGTAACATATATATTGTTCAAAAACTCTCTAAATTAGTAGTATGAAAATGTATATATAATACCTTATTAATATACTTAATGAGATATTTAATTATCATATTTTTAAATTATATATATATATATATATATATATATATATATATATATATATATATATAATTAATACAAGTTATGACGTTCGTGAATCGTAGGAATAAAAGGGTGGCCAAATGTATGTATAAATCTCTATTCGGAGGTTCAAGATTTATCGATATTCATTGTTTATCAAGTCGAAATTATTAAATCATGTTAGTAGTATAATCAAGTAGTCGAAAAAATTCGGGTCATCACAGTACCTACCCGTTAAAAAAATTTCGTCCCGAAATTTAATCGAGGTCGCCATGGCTAATAATAAAAATGTTTTCATGACGAATATGAGTGGATGAATCGAGTTTTATCATTATTGAGCAATATGGATAAAACAATTCGATTACGTGAAGAGTATAAGTGAAGCTATCACAAAAGAGTGAAATGAATAAATGTAGGTTTGTCTTAACCGGTGACGTAGTCACGGTTGATTTCCGGAAATCAAGGAATTTAGAGGAAATCTTCGTAATAAGATTTGGTTCTTCGATAATTAAGGAAATTAAGATCCTCTTTGGTTAAATGCGATAATCTGTCTCGATTGCTCTGTCTGATATTTCACTATAAATCCACCCCCTTCGTTTCCTTATTTCCACAGCTCACATCTTCTATTCTTTCTTCCTCAATTCATACTTTAAAGAATACGTCAATATGCTCCATCCAGTTCTGATTCTTGATATACTCCTAACTTTCATATCTGTCATTCTTCTTTTTCATCTACCACCGAAGGATTTTATTTACTTTTACTGTTACCTTGGGATTATAGTGTTCTTAATTCTCTCGTGCCTTTACGTTGCAATACGTATTGATATACACGATTTGTAATTTATGTATTGTCGTCGGGCCTTATATTTTTCCTTATTTTTTGGAGTCCCTACTCCTGTTTTTTCATAATCATTGACATCTACGGTTAATGATCTTTTCTGTTTGCTGCAATTTATACCCCCTTTCTATTTCGGAGCTTCATGCTTTTGTTTTCTTTTCACAAGTAATGGTCCAGAATTTGTAGGTATGAAGTTTTGAATTATCATAATATACAAAGTAGAAAGGAAAGGTAGTAGCACGATTTGATTTGTCAAATTATCAGAATATCCGAAAAAGACTGAATCATCAAGAAAATAATTTCTTGATATTTTTAGAGGTTAAATAGAATACAAGAGTCGTGTAACATGGCACATGATGACGGTATGATCTTTGAATCGTCATGTCCCATTAGAAACTCAGCATGACTTACTGTAATATAATCACGTTGATCAAGTGTCATTATATTATACTAACTCATGCTTCAGTTCCCAACACTACCTCAAAAACATTCATATTTTAAACTCGAAGGTTTCAGAATTTAGAAGCTAAAATAGTTTCTTTCATGATGTAACACAGATAGCGCGAAGAGGTAAATGGTTTCGGATAACAATAGTTATGAAGATATCTTCAGAAACATCGAAGATATTTATAATGAAAGATATGATGATATCTTAAAATATCTAAGATCAGAGGATGATGAAGAATATTGTCCGCAAGGGTTTTAGAGTAAGGAGCAAGGCATTCGCTAAAGACTTCAGTAGACACTGAATCATTTGAATTCTTTAAAGTCAGATTTAGTCGTTGTGATTTGTCCACAGCCTCCTTCATGGTTTGCTCAATCCAGTTCCAAACCTTCTCTTTTTCTGAGCTTTGCCAACACACTATTCTTTATCATCAAACTTTTGACTGTTAAGGTCGTTTATGGTTTTTGCTGCTTCATCAGCATTTTTCCAAAAATTCGGAGAACTAGTTCGCAGTTTATGGTGTTTTTCAGAAACTTCACATTCGAAGTATATAAGTCTAGGAGATAGACATTATATGTATATATATATATATATATATATAACTGTTGGCGTAGAATTGCTGCGAAATTCGAGAATAATGGTTCAAGCTTTTTGGTATGGCAACTACCGTTACAAGATGCAGGTGAGTTCATGATTGGGTTTTAATGAATAAGTATAGTGATTTTTCGGAGAGGCTTAAGTCAATGGGTAATGAAGTTGTTGATACGTTTTTTGTTAATATGGTGAAATGTAAAAGGTTCCCCGGTAACGATGGCGAAAGGGCAACATATATATCGAAGTTATAATAAGACTGTTTCGACTGAAAAATCAAAGTTGACTTGGTGGAGCTGTGATAAAACTGTCTACTTTGGAAAAAGGATTGCAAAATTATTTTTGATAATAAATGCCAAAGGAGCTGACACAAATATGTGTTAGTCTATGACTTTGGTTTCGAGAGTTTCTAGGTATATCGCTATACGCATAATCCTTCTTTCCGTTGATAACGTGTGGTTGGATCATCCTCTTCGTTGTTTCTTAATTGAGGGGTTTTCAAGATTCATGAAGGGTTTAAATGCAGATTGTATTTGTCAATATACATATGATGTTCTAGAATTTTGAATGATACGAATATTTTTCTGGGTTTTTGAATAGAAGTGATGTGCTATCATAGTTTTGAATTCAAAGTATGGCTTTGAAAGATGTACGAATCTAAGAGTGATGTCTTCTATTAAACCTTGACTTGGATTCTGATCTGTCAAAATCAGAATATGTAATCAAATTTGGATGCGAATGGTTGTTTTGATTTCTATGAAAGAATGTATATCGTTGTGAAAGTAGTGAGTATAGTTGATGATTTGTTGAATTAGAATCGAAGAATGTAACATATTAATTGTGAATTTATATATTTCTCGGGTATTACCTACCCGTTAAAAGTTTCATAAGTAATATTTTGTACTAGAGAATTTGCATTACAGTCTTTACAAAAATATATGTATATTCTCTTCAGATGTAATACAGATTTAATAAGTTAATATTTCATTAAACTCATTTGATTTATGGTTGGAATTATGATTGAGAAATCCCTAAAACTTCAGAAGTTACGTAATCTTCACTAGTATTTCTTCTATTTGAATGAAATTATGAATTACCACTTCATTATTCATCTATTGATATTTCTTCGATGAATGATGTTGGTGGTTGTAGAAATTCTTGTGAACTTCGCAAGACACGAATGATGATTCTTAGAAATTTTCGAGTATATCGAAAATGATGTAACGACCTGACAAAATCGTCATTGACGGTGCCGTTAACTTAGGTCCCGTTGCGTGGTCATAGTCCCTAAATGAGACACTTTTGACCAAAATTATGTCGCATTCATTTGAAACGTATAAGACTTACAAAGTTTAGTTTACCAAACGGTTCGACAACAAATTTAAGTTTACAAAATTTATAGTGTATAAATGAAATAACTTGCGACATAATTAGTTGAAAATCACGGTTGCTATAAATAGCGTAAGTATGTAAACATTTGTTTGAAATCCAAAGGTGATATCACTAGCGTATGCATGTATGCTTGACTCCAAGCAAGTAATCAAAGTGTACGCGGAAGCATGAATCAAATAGCCATTCATGAACCTGAGAAACATATAGAAAACTGTCAACGAAAAACGTTGGTGAGATCATAGGTGTTTGTAAACGTATGTTTTTGAACCACAAGATTTAGTAATATCATCCAGTTGATTATTCAAATCGTTTGCATTCCAAAAGTATGTTTCGCGAGCACCCAATTATCAAGACTTAACTTTCCTTCCATAGAACCCCATCACAATAGTGTTAAAACATACACTGTTTCTCGAAAATACATTTCATCCGAAGTAACGGTAGCGAACCGTTCGAATGAGGGTTTGTCAAACCCGTATGGATCCACACAACATAAGTTCTCGCTTACACCCTGCAAGTGTAACTAATGATAATCGAATCGAGGATTTTTGTTCTAACTCGCTGTGGAATGTTTGTTTCCTTCGTACTTATGTTCAAAGCGTAAAAGTAAGTAGTACAAGATGTAACAAAGTATATGTTTCTCAGTCCACGATTTAAAAGTATAAAAGTTGTTGAAAAGGTGGGACTATGATCTCACCTCGAGTGCACGAGTATAAATGTACTTCACAAGTAAACGTATGCATGAAAGTTGCTTAGCCTTGACCTAAACAAGTAAGTTATATCAAAAACCGAGTAAGACACAAGGTCGATCGAAATGTGTTCAATTAGTCCTATGGCTCATTATGACTCGATTAGTATAGCATGTGAATCACGTTGTCAAGTTTCATGCAAGAATCAAGTTTAAAAGAAGATTAGAACGATTGCATAAGTTTTTGGTTAAGTTTGACTAAAAGTCAAACTCGGTCAAATTCAAAGTCAACAAAAAAGTCAACACATTTGGGTCGGGTCCCGAACTATTTTTCTGAGGTTTTTAATCATATATAAGCATGTTAGAACAAGTTACATGTGAATCGGAGGTGCGTAGCATAGCAAACATTTTTCATAAAAGTGAAAGTTGGATAGAACCTCAGACACGGCAAATGCCGCACCGCGGCCCCTGGTGTCGCGCCGCGCCAATAGGCGTGGCCTGGTTCCTGGTCTGTTTCAAAAGTTCAAGTCTCAACCAAACTTCAATTTAGCACAAATCACAAACCGTAAACACTTAGAACACGTATCTTATATCGTTGGAAAGGTATTTTGACGAGGAACACAACTAACCACTTTTCATAAAGCAAAAACATCATTTAAAATAACCAAAATCTCTTCAAGTGATCATTAAAGGTTTATTTTCAAAGTTGCAAGTTCACAAAATGCATTTCATGATTCGGGAATCCAATTTACACATACGATACGCCGTTTCGAAGATAATTAATCATACAATACAACTAAACACTTACTAACAACATTTCATGGCATTCAAAGCATCAAAAGTTCATTTTAAAAACTATCAAACCCTAACGAAGAATCACAAAATCAATAATCATGTTAGTGATGTTTTCCAAATCAACCTACACATCAAATTGAAGCTAATGATGCTAGTAACACTTTTAATACATGAACTTTAACATTTAAACAACATTTAATCATCCAAAATTCAAGATTAAACAAACTCATTTCAAGTTCATGCTAGTTACTCCAAAATAACAAATCGAGCAAACAAAACATATATTCATGTTATACACGAGCTATAGACACTAACTAACACCATTTCAAGTCAAAAACATGAATTTAGAGAAATCTAGAGTTTTAGAAAGGTTACCCAAACGAGATGAAATTGGTACCAAAATGTAGAGGATGAAGAGAGGATCACGAATATGTAATTTGTTTTATTTGATGCTTGCTAGATTCAAAATGGATGATGATTTAGTGGAATGGGTGTTTGAGTTCAAAAATGGAAGAGAGAAAAGAGAGAAGAGATGAGGAGGTTGAATGATTGGTGGGGATGAATGGTTGACTAGTTGACCTAGTCAACTAGTTTATCCCCTAGCTAACTTTGGTCCCTCAAGTTTCAAAGCGGGTGCGGGAATTAACCAACCGAATATTTAAAAAAAAACGCTCGAGTAAACGAGTGATGTTATAATTAAATAACGGGAATATTAAGAACGTAAGTCAACGAAAGATACGAATTTAGATAACGAAAGATATTATCTAAAAAAGACAATGTTAAAAATAAATTTAATGGAAAAACGCGGGATGTTACATTACCCACACCTTAAAAGAAATTTTATCCCGAAATTTAGTTGGAAGTAGTAGTTGTTGTTTCTTCTCCGAGACCTTGCGTTGCCAATTCTACGAATAAGTGAAAGTACTTCCTTGGGCATTCCAACGGACTTTGACAATAGGTGTTTTACTTTGTTTTAAAGTTTGGTTTCACGATTCAAAATTTCAACTGGTCCTCATAGGAAGCGGAGTTTCTCATCGATAGTATGCTCGTCGAAAAGGATAACAAGTTCTTGTTTCACAAGACACTTCTTTAAGTTTGATTCATGGAAAGTAAGATGAATGGAACTCGATTGCGTCGGAAGATCGAAACGGTAAGCAACTGTTACAATACGCCCCAGGATTTCAAAAGGATCAAAGTATCGCGGATTTAGCTTTCTACATTTCCCGAAACAGATTACACCTCCTCAAGGTGCGACTTTTAACGTTACGCGGTTTCCCACTTGGAATTCGAAAGGTTCACGTCTAACATCGGCGTAGCTCTTTTGGCGACTACGGGCTGTCTTGAGCCTTTCTTGGATTTGAACGATCTTAACGGTTACTTCATGAATGATTTCGATTCCGGTGGTTTGCTTGTCGCCTACTTCTGCCCAACAATTAAGAGAACTACAATTGCGACTATATAGAGTTTCGAAAGGTGCGGCGTTGATACACGAATGAAAATTATTGTAGTAAGAGAATTCGGCTAAAGGCAAGTACTTTTATCAAGTAAATTTGAAGTTGATAACACAAACTCGTACTATGGTTTCCAAGGTTTGAATCGTACATTTGCTTTGTTCGTCGATTTGTGGTTGATACGCCGTGCTCATGTCTAAACGTGGTCCCGAGGCTTTTTGTAAGGCACTCTGAAATCTAGAAGTGAAACGAGGATCTCGATCCGAAAAGAGGTACATTTCTTTAAGGTATATTGAACAGGTTCACTAGGACTTGAAAACGTTAGTTAGAACAAGCTTCTCAAGAAATTCGCGCCGCGAAAGATTTATCGGTTTCCAAAAACGTTCGTTAGAGCAAGTTTCTTATCGGGTTCTGAAAAGCGTTCATTAGGACTATTCACCCTAGGGGTGAATACTAGTATAACGTGAAGAGTCTCTCTCTCCGTCGAGAATTTAAATAAAAGATTTCCTTACACGGGGATACGAGTATAATGCGAGAGAGATTTCCGCCTCGATGTGAGAATATCAAGCATATTGTAGTTCGTCGATAAAACTGTGTGAAACAAGATAGTATACACGTATAACGTATGTTTGAAGTTGAAAGAATTTGTCATTCCTGTAGAAGCATAAATATGGTTTGACAATAATCGAAGGTGTGTCCTTGGTATGGTTGTTATCAATATTCTCGGAGTTTTCGGATGTCCAAACAAGAAAATGAAGTCATGTACATGGCACATGGTGGTGATTAGGTTGATTGAGTCTAACCACCATCACGTGTCATTAGAACTTTGGTATGACTTACCGTAATATAACTACGTTGATCAAGTGACGTTATATTACGCTAACTCATACCTCCATTCCCACATCACTCCATATAATCAAGTTTGTGCAACCGCGAGGATTAAAAAAATGAACAAAGTGTAACAACGTCTCTAACGTGACTCGTATTGAATCGAAAGAATTAGTGCAACTCTAAAAGAGAGTTCCTCGAGGGAAGTGTATAGAGGATTGTTCGCGTCAATGCGGTTAAAGCCAAACGACAATGTCTTTAGGTACGGAAAGAGTAACGAATCATGATAACAAATAGTACGTAACCGTAGTGATTAGTAGTGATGACGATACTCACCTAGAGTAGTGATGGAAACTTTACAACACTTGTTGATAGTAAGCTGAGACGGGGTGGATAACAACCAAGAAGTTAGAGTTCCCGAGCTAGAGTGAATAATGAAGTCGTGGTCATCCGTACGCGTATGAATCTTGAATTCACTTGTGTTACCAAAAGTGGTAGAATACGAGTTCGTATGATGAAAGTTTGGTACCATTAAAGAGTTTTCCTAAGAATGATTCAAGTATAATGCACAAGTAGTTAATAAGTGCTATCTATAGCAAATGTATGTCAGAATGCAATGGTTAACTATCCGGTTGTAGTCTAGACTCACTAATGCGTCCTAACGACTCTGTCAGACACACTAATGCACGTCCTAGATCCCTACGAACAACGCTCTGATACCATCTATAATGACCCGACAAAATCATCATTGACGGTGCCATTAACTTAGGTCCCGTTGCGTGGTCATAGTCCCTAAATGAGACACGTTTGACCAAAATTATGTCGCTTTCATTTGAAACGTATAAGACTTACAAAGTTTAGTTTACCAAACGGTTCGACAATAAGTTTAAGTTTACAAAAGTTATAGAGTATAAATGAAATAACTTGCTACATAATTAGTTGAAAATCACGGTTGCTATAAATAGCGTAAGTATGTAAACATTTGTTTGAAATTCAAAGGTGCTATCACTAGCGTATGCATGTATGCTTGACTCCAAGCAAGTAATTAAAGTGTACGCGGAAGAATGTATTAAATAGCCATTCATGAACCTGAGAAACATATAGAAAACTGTCAACGAAAAACGTTGGTGAAATCATAGGTGTTTGTAAACGTATGTTTTTGAACCACAAGATTTAGTAATATCATCCAGTTGATTATTCAAATCGTTTGCATTCCAAAAGTATGTTTCGCGAGCACCCAATTATCAAGGCTTAACTTTCCTTCCATAGAACCCCATCACAATAGTGTTAGAACATACACTGTTTCTTGAAAATACATTTCATCCGAAGTAACGGTAGCGAACCGTCCGAATGAGGGTTTGTCAAATCCGTATGGATCCACACAACATAAGTTCTCGCTTACACCCTGTAAGTGTAACTAATGATAATCGAATTGAGGATTTTTGTTCTAACTCGCTGTGTAATGTTTATTTCCTTGGTACTTGTGTTCAAAGCGTAAAAGTAAGTAGTACAAGATGTAACAAAGACTATGTTTCTTAGCCCACGATTTAAAAGTATAAAAGTTGTTGAAAAGGTGGGACTATGATCTCACCTCGAGTGCACGAGTATAAATGTACTTCACAAGTAAACGTATGCATGAAAGTTTCTTAGCCTTGACCTAAACAAGTAAGTTATATCAAAAACCGGGTAAGACACAAGGTTGGTCGAAATGTGTTCAATTAGTCCTATGGCTCGTTACGACTCGATTAGTATAGCATGTGAATCACGTTGTCAAGTTTCATGCAAGAATCAAGTTTAAAAGAAGATTAGAACGATTGCATAAGTTTTTGGTTAAGTTTGACTAAAAGTCAAACTCGGTCAAAGTCAACGAAAAAGTCAACACATTCGGGTCGGGTCCCGAACTATTTTTCTGAGGTTTTTAATCATATATAAGCATGTTAGAACAAGTTACATGTGAATCGGAGGTGCGTAGCATAGCAAACATTTTTTGTAAAAGTGAAAAGTTGGACAGAACCTCAGACACGGCAAATGCCGCGCCGCGGCCCCTGGTATCACACCGCCCCAATAGGCGTGGCCTGGTGCCTGGTCTGTTTCAAAAGTTCAAGTCTCAACCAAACTTCAATTTAGCACAAATCACAAACCGTAAACACTTAGAACACGTATCTTATATCGTTGGAAAGGTATTTTGACGAGGAACACAAATAAGCACTTTTCATCAAGCAAAAACATCATTTACAATAACTGAAATCTCGTCAAGTGATCATTAAAGGTTTATTTTCAAAGTTGCAAGTTCACAAAATGCATTTTATGATTCGGGAATCCAATTTACATATACGATACGCCGTTTCGAAGATAATTAATCATACAATACAATTAAACACTTACTAACAACATTTCATGGCATTCAAAGCATCAAAAGTTCATTTTAAAAGCTATCAAACCCTAACCAAGAATCACAAAATCAATAATCATGTTAGTGATGTTTTCCAAATCAACCTACACATCAAATTGAAGCTAATGATGCTAGTAACACTTTTAATACATGAACTTTAACATTTAAGCAACATTTAATCATCCAAAATTCAAGATTAAACAAACCCATTTCAAGTTCATGCTAGTTACTCCAAAATAACAAATCGAGCAAACAAAACATATATTCATGTTATACACGAGCCATAGACACTAACTAACACCATTTCAAGTCAAAAACACGAATTTAGAGTAATCTAGAGTTTTAAAAAGGTTACTCAAACTAGATGAAATTGGTACCAAAATGTAGAGGATGAAGAGAGGATCACGAGTATTTAATTTATTTTAGTTGACGCTTGCTAGATTCAAAATGGATGATGATTTAGTGGAATGGGTGTTTGAGTTCAAAAATGGAAGAGAGAAAAGAGAGAAGAGATGAGGAGGTTGAATGGGTGGTGGGGATGACTGGTTGACTAGTTGACCTAGTCAACTAGTTTGTCCCCTAGCCAACTTTGGTCCCTCAAGTTTCAAAGCGGATGCGGGAATTAGCCAAACGAATATTTAAAAAAACGCTCGAGTAAACGAGTGATGTTATAATTAAATAACGGGAATATTAAGAACGTTAGTCAATGAAAGATACGAATTTAGATAAGGAAAGATATTATCTAAAAAAAAGTCAATGTTAAAAATAAATTTAATGGAAAAACGCGGGATGTTACAAATGAAAGTGTAAAATCAAACTTATAATTGAATAATACGCTTGGTTTATTATGAAATGGAATTCATTGAATTGAAACAGAGATTATAGTTAACGATGGTTGAGTTGTTAATGACATATGTACATCATAGCATATTAATATGAATTTAACCGAGTAGTATCTACCCTTTTTCAATTCATACATAATAGCTTAGTACGAAAAAATTTATTTTGATCTCAAAATTCATATATATATAAAATATACATATAATTTCTTCAGGGGGAATGAGTTAATACTTCATAACTCGTTGATACAATATACGCGTTGTTGATTTGTGATGATATTGATGATTATGGAATTGGCGGAGCTTGTAGTGCTACAGGTTTTGCCGGAGTTGGTGATACTGATGGTAATGCTGGTGGTACCACCGGTGGTGCTTGTATAACAAGTCTAGCTTGTAAACTACGTACCATTCTTTTCAGGTTTTCTACTCTTCCTTATATCATTTCGGTCCACTCATCTGATTTATGGTTAAGGCTGGAATAGATAATCTCTAAGACTTTAGAGATTACATAATCACCGCAGAATGTTTCTCTAATGAAGTTATGAATCAATACTTCATCGGTTATTGTTGTTGGTACTCCTTGGTATCTACGGTGCGTATGACGTTCATGCTCGAGGTATAGATTGTGACGTTGAGGTGTGGGATGTGGATGTTGTTGTTGTTGATGGTGGTAATGGTACTGTTGATGTTGCTGATGGTGGTACTGTTGATGTCTGTGATACTGCTGGTACTTGTAACCTTTGCACCATATTTTCCAAAGCCACTACCCGAGTGCGAAGCTCGTTGACTTCTTCTATTACACCGGGATGATTGTCGGTTCGGACGAGTGGATGAATAAATCTAGAATTTGAGATAGTATATAATCATGACGAGATACTCTGGAAATGAGAGAGAAAATGGTGTTTCGGACAGGTTCGCCGGTAAGTGCTTCTGGTTCTTCGCCAAGAGGGAAATGTGGTGGATGGAAGGGATCACCTTCTTCTTATCTCCAATGATTAAGTAGACTGCGAACCCATCCCCAATTCATCCAGAATAGATGATGGCTAATTGGTTGATCCATTCCAGTCACACTGGTTTCGGAGCTCGAGTGAAACTCCATATCGGAATCTGAGGGACTTGAACTAGTGGCGAATTCCATTTCGTACGATTGAATAAAGGATTTTTTTGATATGAAATGATTTTCGACTATCGGATGGTATTCTAATTACATAGAATATCTGTATATATAGAACAAAAGATTTCGTAGATTACGGAGGAATTTACGGAATATGTCAGGCAAAGTTTACAGTAACAGATACTCTAAGATATGAATTAGCCAATATACTAAGATATGAATTTTGTCTATACACCATTCATGCAATCAATGCAGTAAGATGTGCCTAGACTACGAATGATAAGCAAGTAATTTCCGACAAGAAATTATAAGCAAAACTTTTGACATGTAGAGATGGCCGAAGTCCAGACTCACTAATGCATCCTAACAACTATCAGTTAGACACACTAATGCAAGACCTGGTTTGCTAAGACCACCGCTCTGATGCCAACTGAAATGACCCATCCATATTACTATAAACGTAGTACGTTATTCATTGGTCCCATAGCGAGGTATTTGACCTCTATATGATACGTTTTAGAAAATATTGCATTCGTTTTATAAAAAGCACACCATTATTATACATAATGCATGTTTTAAGAAATTGGGCAATTATTTAAGGAATAATCCCCATAATACATCGGTTTTCAAATACTACACACGTGACATAACAGTTGAAT
The DNA here is from genome assembly GCF_046630445.1 of Rutidosis leptorrhynchoides. Classification (NCBI taxonomy): domain Eukaryota; kingdom Viridiplantae; phylum Streptophyta; class Magnoliopsida; order Asterales; family Asteraceae; genus Rutidosis; species Rutidosis leptorrhynchoides. The sequence goes on from NC_092335.1 coordinate 129,951,384, forward strand.
ATAATACATGATAAAGGTTTTATTGAATGCAACACTTTATTTAATTAAAAGCATGAGACTCCATGCACAGCTTGCTGAGATAACGCAACAGCGGAAGACTTTCTTAAGGACCTGAGAATAAACATGCTTAAACAGTCAACACAAAGGTTGGTGAGATATATAGGTTTAAAGCTATCATCGATATAAATATAGACCACAAGATTTCATAGTTATAAATATTTCAATAAAAATATTCTATAAGTTGTTGAGCGCTTCGGTAACCATACTTAACCATTAATGTAACATATTCTCTTTATTATGAAATCTCCCTACACTGTACCAAGTGTAGTAAAAACGAAGTACTATGCAACCGTTTACGATACTAGAGCGACTAGCCCGGTTAGGGTTGTCAAACCCGAAAGATCTATCAATAGGATTCGCACTTACATGTTCTTACAACATGTAAATATTAGTTACCAAGCTATTAGGGAAGATACGCAAGGTGGTACAACTCAACGTAGAATATATTTTAAGTACTTGTGTCCATAGCATAAAACATAAAATGCATGTATTCTCATCCCAAAATATTTTTAGAGTTTAAAAATTGGATTATATACTCACTGTAGTAAAAGTATATTAATAATAAGTTTTCAAACTTATTAAAAATATGGCCCTCGTCCTTGGATTCACGAACCTATAACAATAATAACGATTCAGATAATAATACATGTGAACAAAATTAATATTGCAAGTTCATATCATATCTTCAATCACATGTGATTGTTTAAGTTCATACTTTCAATCATGTGTGATTGTTTAAGTTCATATTTTCAATCACGTGTGATTGCTTAAGTTTATATTTTCAATCACGTGTTTTAAGTTGTCAAGTTAGCAGTCCAACGTTAGTAGTCCACAATTAGTAGTCCACAGTTAGTAGTCCACAGTTAGTAGTAAATATATAGATTAATACATCACCTTGAAATAATCAAGACATAGTATACACGTATTGTATAAGACTCAATCATGACCCACGATACCGCTATTGTAGTTACACGTATTGTGTATGTGGTGTCTTTTGATTTATCCGATGTATTGTGTAACCATGACATGTTAGAATACATGTATAATACAAGAAAAGTTAGCTAAGATATGGTTAGTATAGATTTTTGTAAAATCATCGCGTAGTCATTTTAGCCATTTTTAACCAATATTGTTTTGCTCATAATTTCTTCATTATAAATCCGTTTTGAGTTAATCAAATTGCTATGGTTTTGTAACGAAATGATATTTGTAAAACTAAACTGAAAAAGTAGTGGTTTATAGTCAGAGTTACAGGTTACCGTTAGCAGAATTTTCCTACAACAACAGCTACCATTCAAGCATTAAGATGGCGCCGTTTGAAGCACTTTATGGTAGAAAGTGCTGGTCTCCGATTTGTTGGAGTGAAGTGGGGGATAGATAGATTACGGGTCCGGAGATTATACAAGAAACTACCGAGAAGATCATCCAAATTCAACAACGGTTGAAAACCGCCCAAAGTCGACAAAAGAGCTACGCTGACATTAAAAGAAAAGATATAGAATTTGAAATTGGAGAGATGGTCATGCTTAAAGTTGCACCTTGGAAAGGCGTTGTTCGATTTGGTAAACGAGGGAAATTAAATCCAAGGTATATTGGACCATTCAAGATTATTGATCGTGTCGGACCAGTAGCTTACCGACTTGAGTTACCTCAACAACTCGCGACTGTACATAACACTTTCCACGTCTCGAATTTGAAGAAATGTTTTGCTAAAGAAGATCTCACTATTCCGTTAGATGAAATCCAAATCAACGAAAAACTCCAATTCATCGAAGAACCCGTCGAAATAATGGATCGTGAGGTTAAAAGACTTAAGCAAAACAAGATACCAATTGTTAAGGTTCGATGGAATGCTCGTAGAGGACCCGAGTTCACCTGGGAGCGTGAAGATCAGATGAAGAAGAAATACCCGCATCTATTTCCAGAAGATTCGTCAACACCTTCAACAGCTTAAAATTTCGGGACGAAATTTATTTAACGGGTAGGTATTGTAGTGACCCGAACTTTTCCATGTTTATATATATTAATTGAGATTGATATTTACATGATTAAATGTTTCCAACATGTTAAGCAATCAAACTTGTTAAGACTTGATTAATTGAAATATGTTTCATATAGACAATTGACCACCCAAGTTGACCGGCGATTCACGAACGTTAAAACTTGTAAAAACGACATGACGATATATATATGGATATACATATGGTTAACATGAGATTATGATAAGTAAGTATCTCCATAAGTATATTAACAATGAGTTATATACATATAAACAAGACTACTAACTTAAGATTTCGAAACGAGACATATATGTAACGATTATCGTTGTAACGACATTTAAATGTATATATATCATATTAAGATATATTAATATATCATAATATCATGATAATATAATAATTTAACATCTCATTAGATATAATAAACAATGGGTTAACAACATTAATTGAGATCGTTAACTTAAAGGTTTCAAAACAACACTTACATGTAACGACTAACGATGACTTAACGACTCAGTTAAAATGCATATACATGTAGTGTATTTAGATGTATTAAAATACTTTTGGAAGACTTCAAGACATATATCAAAACACTCATACTTAACGAAAATGGTTACAGTTACTTTCCCATTCTTTTCTTTCATCAAGAATTCTAGTCGTATTCTTACCCGTATTATACACAGCTTCAAAACGTACTTACTATGGGTATATACCAATAGGAACTAGCATGGGATTCCACTCTTGATTATGTCATGTATGACTAATCAATTTTAACTTCTACCATGAGCTAGTCAACTAACTAGAACTCCTTTTAACCCCACTCACCACTCACCAATTACCACTCATCATTCACTCCATTTCACTTCCAATTCTCTTTCTAATTCTCTCTCAACACACACACACACTATTATGAACGTATTTTTCCAGTAATTAATCATCATCTTCATCAAAAATCACTTCAAGAATCAAGCTATAATCATCATAGGAAGAACACTTCAAGAACACTTCAAAAATCCCTTCAAGTTTACTAATTTACTTCCAAGCTTTCTAATCCATTCCAAGTAATCATCTAAGATCAAGAAACCTTTGTTATATACAGTAGGTTATCTTTCTTATTCAAGGTAATATTCATATTCAAACTTTGATTCAATTTCTATAACTATAAACTATCTTAATTCGAGTAAAAATCTTACTTGAACTTGTTTTTGTGTCATGATCCTACTTCAAGAACTTTCAAGCCATCCAAGATCCTTTGAAGCTAGATCATTTCTTGTCACTTCCAGTAGGTTTACCTACTAAACTTGAGGTAGTAATGATGTTCATAACATTATTCGATTCATATATATAAAACTATCTTATTCGAAGTTTTAAACTCGTAATCACTAGAACATAGTTTAGTTAATTCTAAACTTGTTCGCAAACAAAAGTTAATCCTTCTAACTTGACTTTTAAAATTAACTACACACATGTTCTATATCTATATGATATGCTAACTTAATGATTTAAAACCTGGAAACACGAAAAACACCGTAAAACCGGATTTACGCCGTCGTAGTAACACCGCGGGCTGTTTTGGGTTAGATAATTAAAAAATATGATAAACTTTGATTTAAAAGTTGTTATTCTGAGAAAATGATTTTTATTATGAACATGAAACTATATCCAAAAATTATGGTTAAACTCAAAGTGGAAGTATGTTTTCTAAAATGGTCATCTAGACGTCGTTCTTTCGACTGAAATGACTACCTTTACAAAAACGACTTGTAACTTATTTTTCCGACTATAAACCTATACTTTTCTGTCTAGATTCATAAAATAGAGTTCAATATGAAACCATAGCAATTTGATTCACTCAAAACGGATTTAAAATGAAGAAGTTATGGGTAAAACAAGATTGGATAATTTTTCTCATTTTAGCTACGTGAAAATTGGTAACAAATCTATTCCAACCATAACTTAATCAACTTGTATTGTATATTATGTAATCTTGAGATATCATAGACACGTATACAATGTTTCGACCTATCATGTCGACACATCTATATATATTTCGGAACAACCATAGACACTCTATATGTGAATGTTGGAGTTAGCTATACAGGGTTGAGGTTGATTCCAAAATATATATAGTTTGAGTTGTGATCAATACTGAGATACGTATACACTGGGTCGTGGATTGATTCAAGATAATATTTATCGATTTATTTCTGTACATCTAACTGTGGACAACTAGTTGTAGGTTACTAACGAGGACAGCTGACTTAATAAACTTAAAACATCAAAATATATTAAAAGTGTTGTAAATATATTTTAAACATACTTTGATATATATGTATATATTGTTATAGGTTCGTGAATCAACCAGTGGCCAAGTCTTACTTCCCGACGAAGTAAAAATCTGTGAAAGTGAGTTATAGTCCCACTTTTAAAATCTAATATTTTTGGGATGAGAATACATGCAGGTTTTATAAATGATTTACAAAATAGACACAAGTACGTGAAACTACATTCTATGGTTGAATTATCGAAATCGAATATGCCCCTTTTTATTAAGTCTGGTAATCTAAGAATTAGGGAACAGACACCCTAATTGACGCGAATCCTAAAGATAGATCTATTGGGCCTAACAAACCCCATCCAAAGTACCGGATGCTTTAGTACTTCGAAATTTATATCATATCCGAAGGGTGTCCCGGAATGATGGGGATATTCTTATATATATGCATCTTGTTAATGTCGGTTACCAGATGTTCACCATATGAATGATTTTTATCTCTATGTATGGGATGTGTATTGAAATATGAAATCTTGTGGTCTATTGTTACGATTTGATACATATAAGTTAAACCTATAACTCACCAACATTTTTGTTGACGTTTAAAGCATGTTTATTCTCAGGTGAATACTAAGAGCTTCCGCTGTTGCATACTAAAATAAGGACAAGATTTGGAGTCCATGTTTGTATGATATTGTGTAAAAGCTGCATTCAAGAAACTGATTTCGATGTAACATATTTGTATTGTAAACCATTATGTAATGGTCGTGTGTAAACAGGATATTTTAGATTGACATTATTTGATAATCTACGTAAAGCTTTTAAACCTTTATTTATGAAATAAAGGTTATGGTTTGTTTTAAAAATGAATGCAGTCTTTGAAAAACGTCTCATATAGAGGTCAAAAAACGAAATCAATTAATATGGAACGTTTTTAATCAATAAGAACGGGACATTTCATGAAGTCCATTTAAATCTTCCATAGTGGGATACCCAATTCCCTTCTAGTACAACGCTAGGAGCTGAATTCAATGAGGAAAGCCTACTATCTGAAGTTGGAACATATTTAATATATGATCCGAAAGTATGTGTTCGGACTCGTGAGATAAAGAAGGTTGAAGTTAAATACTTCTTAATAGTTGTCTTGAAAAATTGCATCGCGGGAGCAAGATTAAAAGAAACTACCTATGTGAACATGAGGTTAAGCCACCTCAAGAAAGCTTGGGACTTAGCTTTTGATATATTCATGAGAGGATTGGGACACATAGCTTATAATAGTGTCGGAGTAATTGTAGAAAGTATGGAACTAGTGTGTATATTATCGATATGTTTTCAAATGAATTGATGGGTTCAAACTATTAGAGCACCCTGATTTTCGAATTCTTGCACGTGTAATATACTATGTGTAAATTCAATCCATGTGACATTTACACTTATGCATTAGTTTCTAATTGTTGGTATTTTAGTAATCAAGGATCATACTAAAATGGGGGGAATTGTTGGTGATTTTAACATGATCCAACGTCATTTTAGTTGATTGGATTACTATGTTGAAAGTGTTTTCAAACCATTGATACATTACACGAATTCGGAGAAGTGTGGAGTACACATTCGTAAAACGTGAGGTGGTTTGAGGTTTCCTTTGGACTTGGAAATAATGTTTGGAACTTAAGAAATGCGAATTGGACTTAAAAGAATGCGAAACGCGACTTGAAAGGCTAAACACACTTGAAAATTAGCATAAACAAAATTTTGGTGTGCAGTAGCTTTAAGCCGCGGCGCGGCTCCTGGACCTGCAGCGCAGCTTAAGGCATGATTTTCATGTCGAGACTTTTTGCATATTTTGAAGTCTAGTCCTTTGTTAGCCCACCACGCGGCTCGTGGGCATTCGGCGCGGCTCAACACTGAATTCGCTGAAAATGTGTCTTTTCAACCCAAAAGGCACATTTGAACCCCAAATGTTTTGGGGTTGTTTCAAGGCATTTATTTGCGGTTTTTCTGTATTTTTAGACTATTTTAAGTCTAAATACATTAATATTAACTTCCAAGTCATTAGTGGGTATGAATCAAAGGTTGTGACTCTTCATCAAACATTTTGACCCATTATAAATACACTCTTTGTGTATTTGGAAAATGGTTCCAGAATTTTGATCCTTTTACACACTTTCAAATTTAAACAATTAGAAGACACATCTCTGCGATTGTTTGATTGTTATCTTTTAGCCAAGACGACAATCTTGTCTTTGTCTTATCCCAATCGAAACTTCGTGTAACCCGTGGCTAATAGGGTCGAAATATTCGATTAGGAAAGTGTTCACACGATTCGAAGATCAATCCGGAGTCATTACCGTTTCAGACACGAAGGTTTTACAACCCCGTTTTATAACACCTATGACATACACAAAATAGTTATGTTAACCACATACAAGCTGTCTTCACATATATAAGTAGGAGGTGGGCTGAATGCATGTAGGATGTGGCAAATGATGGAGATAAGTATGATGGAATCGAAGCATGAGGTGGAATCATGTAAGTTGAATGTTACTTACTCTCTAAGACTTGAGATGAGTATAAATAGACATACATGTCTTCATGTACTTAAATCACTCAAAAACATTATACAATTGATGCTATCAAAGTACGCGAACTCCGTATAAGGAAGAATATGAGCAAAGCAAGGGGCCGGGCTATAATCATCATAAATGTATCATGATCTTTAGAAAATATCGTAAAGTGAGTATTCTCATGTTATTTTATATAACTGAAATATGTATTATTATTGTGTTAATTGTCAAATGATTAACTACGAGCTATATGCATTTGTTATGAGACTTGCATTGCATATAATTCTAAATATATTATATATGTATTAATGTCTTTCGAGCCATGGATCGAAATATAATGGAGTAATTGAAAGAACACATGTTTAACACGGTTACTAATGTCTAATGAGAAAAAAATGGGTTTAACACGGTTACCTGATGTTATGATAATTATCGAGAATTCAGATAGAGGCTCGAAATGCGTTAATATATAGAGCTCAAATATTATTATTTATAGAGCAATCTGAAACCCTGAATGTCTGTGTGTGATATTTTACACGAAAACGCATGACCCTCACTAAGTCTTTAGGCTTACGCATACTATCTTACATATTTCAGGATATCCGAAGGAGATCGATCCAAGGGTGTGACTCTGATTGAATAAATAAAGTAAAGTGAGACCGACATTATGACATTCGACGATGTCAAAAGAAAAATGATGATTTAGCTATTGTTATGTACCTAATTGAATGTTGCATTAATTGAATTAATATATTTGACTTCGCTGTGTATCTATGACTATTTGCGCACTTCGTAAGTACCTAGAAACCTGGTCCTTACAATTATGTTGATTACTCGGTATTACTTTATTAAACAATTTGTTATCACATTTATAGAATTTTATTTTGGAAAAAGACGTACCACTCTATTTTGAAAAAATAATCATTCTATTTCAATATTTACTTAGGTGTGAAATAGGATTAACTTGTATGTTTATTTTTAATTTTTTTGGGAATTAAAAAGAGATTTAAATAAAGTAGATTCGTATTGAAGATTAAAATACTTACGATGAGCTTTGTTATTCTTACGTGCCGAGTTGATAAGCTTCGGTTATGTTTGATGAAACTGATTGATTTAGCGTTGATGATTTATAATCTGAATGATTCAAAAGTTCTGAATTGAATGATAATAACCTGTTTGATAATCATTTTTAACGAATAATGTGAATGATCTAAAATTACTTTATTAACCTCTGACATGAACAAGAACAACACTTTAGTTGTTCAATAAATGCTATTGATATAATTTAAAGAGTATATTAAATAAAATTTAGGTGCTTAATGGTTAAGATATAGTACAGCTCTAAATGGTGCAGCACTGAATGTTGAACCATTAAGCACTATCTGTCATTCAGAAGTTAGAAACAAACGCGTTGAATGCTAAAGTGTTCAGCATTCAACACTGAATCATTTAATTAAGAGGTACACAAGCACACCCTTCCCTTCACTTTAATTAGTAAAATGAATTTATTTAGTCGATCTCGACGAAATTGAAAACTCCAACCCGTTTCCAATTTCCACACAATGAGGAAGCACTTTCTTAACCCGCAACCTTCCGTCAAAACCAACAGCTTCAACATCATCACTAATAGCCAAACTTGCTTAAACGCTCACGACCTTCTTCTTCTTTTAAGGTTTTCAAAACACCAACCGTCCCATCATCCACAATAGAACCTTGACATAAACCCGTTAGACGTCAATCGTGAAGCTGGACGTTCCTTTGGAACTCCTCACAAGAAGAACCACACTATTTACCAACACTATAAGAATCACGAGGTACTTCAACAACAATAGGCTGTGAGATGAGAGGCTCAAAGTCAAGATCAGCGTCAGCAGCAAAAACAAGAACATACTTGACGCCAAACTGACATTAGGAAGGGAAAATTTGGCCAAATCTAATTGATTAGAATAAACGTGACAACTAGTAGGAATTGAACCTCTGCAATCCTCCATTCAGTCTTGCATTCGAAATAACCGCATGTGAAACAGTCAATACAACTCTATTTGACACATTAATCAAATTTTTATGGAAACCGTCATAAAACCCCGTCGATTGAAGACAAATCCATCATCTCCTTGACACACACACGAACACCCTGCATATCCTCGGGATCCAGAAAAAAAAAAAAAAAAAAAACTTCACAATACAACCAAAAATGAGTCTCTCGATAAAGACGAAAAAGAACCATTTTGATTCAGCTCACAAGAAAGCTTTAGCAATAAAAAGAATCTCTCACCGAAGCCCCTAATCACGTATTGTCAAGTCATCATATCAGAAAGGAGGCTTTTCCTTTTTTTTTTTGGTGAAATATTAGATAAATAAAAATAAATAAGATGCCAACTCCACTAATTCTACAATGATTAAAAGCTTATCCGTTCCTGAAATTAATACCCACAAAGGTAAACCTTTCCTGCGAACATATATATACACGATTCCTTTACACTTGAACTCTCTTAAGATATAGGGACTACTCCACACTACAAATTAAATACGTACTATATACTATAATAAAATATATAATAATGTTAATGGTTATGATGAAAATATATTTATACATCAAATAACATGTGAATTGAAATGACATTATTGATAACGACTACCACCTAATAAGTTAATGATTATTTAAAGATTTCATAAAGCTCGGCGGATACAAATTGTAGTGTCGGTGCTTCTACTCTTCCTCACCCACAACCAACACTATTTTCATTAATTATTAATCGAAGTCATTTTTTTTTTTTTTTTTTGAAAAGCAGAAATGTTATTAAAATCTCTAAGTTCGGATACAACAGTCCCCAGGACATTGATCCTGGTTATGCTACAACATTCGCATTTTTAACTCGACCTATATTACATACATTCGCGATGCTAATTAACAAGAAGTTAAGTAACAGTTTATAACAATAAGGCGCGGGGATTATGAAGCCATGAATGCTAATCAATATTCCTCGCTTTGCACCTTTTCGCAACCCATTCAAAGGTTTTAGTTTGAATTTCGCACAATGGTAGTCCAACACTTTTTATTGAAAACCTTTTGGTTCCGATTACTCCATATGAGATATCCACTCGACCAAATGACCGCTTGCCAGAGTTTATTACCAAGATCCGATATCGAAGCTATCGAGTTCCCAAGGAAGATCTCGTTTACACTTAAAGAGGACGATAGATTCATACCCCACCAATCGAACACTTTGCACCAAACGTCATGAGCATGTTTGCAAAAGATGAGGGAGTGATCCACCGGCTCTAAATCGTCATCGCATAACGGACATCGCACCGAATGAAGGTCAATGCCGCGCTTCTCTAACTCCAACAAAACCGGAATCCGTTTTTTTCTCGCTCTCCAAACAAAGACTTCTACCTTTTTGGGGAAAAGGTTGTTTCGCAAAGTTTCTATTGAAGATGTACCCGTGTTTAACAATTTGTCATCAATTAAAACAGTAAGTTTCGTAGTAGTGAATAGCCCGATGTTGTCTAGCCGCCACCGCCAACAATCTGCTCGATCTACATCCAAGTTTGCTGTTGAAATCAGGCCGTTTAACTCGATCAGCTCGCTTGCTGCCCGTCTCTCTGGAGGTCTGGACCAGCACCATGTACCCGCCAGCTTTGAGCCATCCCATGTCACTCTTTCGTTTACAGCTGCGTCTCGATTAGTTTCCAATTTATGGAGTTTCTTAAAAGTGCTTTTTAGTGCAACATCACCAAGCCAAACTTCATTCCAGAATGAGGTTGTGGAGCCATTCCCCACCGATTTGACAAAAGAATCCCTGAAAGATAAGCCCAAAGAATCGACTACACCACCTGCTTTCACAATGTTAGCCTAAGTTATAACGACCCTCATTTTTCCATTCTATATTTTTCCAATATTAAATGCCCAAACAATATAATTAAAACTTAATGATTAAACTTTAATCAACAATTGTTAATTGTTAAGAGTTATAAAATATATTAATTAACTTTGTACAATAATTGACAAGTTAATAAAATATGAAAATAATAAACTGTTAGTTGACACTCACTGCTAATTAAAATTTATGCATTTATGTAATATTATAACTAATAACCTATAAGTAATAAATAAAAAAGTGACATTTATATAAATAATAAAACAATTGGGAACTAAATAAAAAATATATATATATATATATATACAAGTCATGAATTAGTAAAAAGAAAATAATACTTATCATGTAGTAAATGTAAAAATAATAATAATAATAATAATAATAATAATAATAATAATAATAATAATAATAATAATAATAATAATAATAATAATAATAATAATAATAATAATAATAATAATAATAATAATAATAATAATAATGAGACTAAAGAATCTTAAACAATTACATCCTTATGTTGACTAAAAAAAATAAAATAAATATATATATATATATATATATATATATATATATATATATATATATATATATATATATATATATATATATGTATATATATAAACTAATACCACCTATTGTTGACTAAAAATTATAAAATAAAATAAAATCATTAATTAAAACATACTTATGTTGACTAACACTCTAATACTTGCACTATATAAACACCCCTAGACTCCTAGTTTCTCATTCACAAATCACACCAAAATCCTCTCTCAAAAACAATCTCTCCCTCTCCCTCTCTTGTGGTATTCGGATCTTCAAGCTTGTTCTTCGTGTTCATCAAGATTTTCAAGCGTGTTCTTCATTATTTGGGTTATTTGATCTTCATCACCAAGTTTTCTTCTTGTTTCTTGTTAATATTCATCATCATTAACAAGGTATGATCCAAAATCTTAAAACTTTTAAATCTTTCTTTCAATTCATGTTTATATTCATAATCATATTCGTGCATGATCTTAACATTCATATTATTTAGATCCTCAAAACCCTAAACCCTAATCATTAAAATACTACTTTAATTAACTAACCCTAATTAATGAAACCATAATACTACTTATACTATTAATTAACATGTATACACTATTACTATTACTAACACCTATAACCTACTACTTATATTATAACACATAAAAACATTTTGGAATATGTATTAGAGATGTATAGATCTTCGAACTTTCTTGACGAATGGTTTCTACGAAACTCTAGGCGGAAGGGTTTGGATTTCCGATTTAAATGATCCTATAGCTCAAGCCCCTAGACCTGAAATGGCCATTCGAATGGAAATGGGTGATTGGAAGCTTATCTAATACGGCAAGTATTCTAAAATGGAAAACACTCTTAAAGTAGAAACTTTCTAGTTATAGAAACTTACTAAGATAAGAAATCTACTAAAAGTGGAAACTTTCTAAAAAATAGAAACTTACTAGGAAAGGAAACTTAGTAAAACGAACTATACTTACAACACTATCATACTTAAACATCTTCTGAAACTTGAGCAAAAACACTTACTACTCTTAAATGTCAATAGGTTGACTTTTCTGCTCACTCATCCAACTTTCTATTCCGAGGAATAACTCTCTCTCTATACTTACTAAGGTGAATTCATAGCCCAACTCTTTATTGCTAGCAAACTTATTTACTTTTATTGGGGTGAGACACATGCTACTTTTACTATTTATAATTTAGACACAAGTACCAACTGTTAAAACTATGCTATACCCCGCTATGTCCGACTAAGTCCCTACAGTGATATTTTTAATTGCTCGTGAATGCATGCTTAATTATTGGGGGTAGGCCTATCGGGAGTAACGTCCCCGATACATTTGACTAAGTCTTTGTATTACTTAATAATGAAATTAAACCGACAAGTATAAACTACAACTTGTCTTTGGGGCAAACTTGAACGTTTAGTCTAAATATCACACACTGGCATAACTTTTGGATCTGCGAGATCTACTTTTTGATCCTGCGGGAGATCAACTTTACAAACTAAATCTTGTGGTCTAAAACAACGGTCAAACTTATTTGTTAAACTTATGAACTTCACTCAACCTTTTTGGTTGACACTTTAGCATGTTTTGTCTCAGGTGCTGATTGATTCAAGCTTTCTTACTTACTACTTATGTGATGCTACTTGGACATAGGATCAAGAGATATCGCATTATTTACTTTTACATTTGAACATTTACATTATTGTTACTTCCATCATTGTAACGACATTTCATTTTCCGTTGCGTACTCTCAATAAAGTTTATTTTATCATTTTGTATTGTTCTCGTATATTATAATATGTTGGTTTATTTGATATTAAGTCATATTTCACCCAGGCCCTAACTGGGGGTGTGATCGATTGGTATCAGAGCATAACCAGGCTGTTATAGAGAACCAGGATTACATCTTTATGTGTGCCTTACTTGCTAGCTAGGGTGCCTTAGCAATCTAGGAAACTATAACCTTTCCTGCCTTAGACTTAAAGCACTTAGGATTGTCCTATAATCTTAACAATTATGCTTTAATAAACTTGACTTAAAGATTCTAATCAAAGTCTCTTTCCTAATGTTAGGATGTCAAGCTCAAGTGTTAACAAACCCAATAAAGCAAATCTCTACAAGCCCTCAAAAGAAATGGCTCATTTCCACCCTACCACCGAAGTAGGTGTTGGACACTTTTCAACTTCGAGACATGTTCGAAGCGCTTTCTATAGCCCTGCCTTACCACCGCTGAATTTTAGCCCAAATACTAATCTTAATTCACATGGGTCTCCTCAATACTACCCAACTCCAAGAACCCAAGATAAAGGAAAACGTCATGAAGAAGCCGGTCCATCAAGGAAGAGAGCCCGAACTCCTTCTTATAATGATGCTGCTAAGTATGAGATCTCGAGCCTACGAAAGGATACCGAGAGAAACTTGGAGGGTTTGCTTCACCACGTGGCGAGAGTAGAGGTCCGTATGGATGAGAAAGATCGTGAAATTAAGAAGTTAGTGGAGGAAAATGTTGAACTAAGAAAAGAATTGAGGATGCTAAAGTATGAGGAAGAATGTAACACCCGTTGGGGGAAGCAATCCCTTGCTTATCTCAAGGAGGATGTTGACTTCCAAATGAGAATGGAGAAAAATCGAGTCGACAAACAGCTTGCTTTAAGAGAATACGACACCAATACCGTCAACAGTCGTGTTACCAACCTTTACGACAACCTCGAGTACCTCTACGAAAAGCAAAAAGAAAAGAACGAGCGATATGAGAAGTTTATGGAAGAGTCTCTCGACTCTCAAACTGAAAGGCTAGAGAAACTTGTGAAGGAATAATCCAACCAGCTCCAAGAGCTATTGGATAAAGGTTTCATTCGTCCAAGCTCGTCCCCATGGGGAGCTCCTATTTTGTTTGTTAAAAAGAAGGATGGTACGTTAAGGATGTGCATTGATTACCGCGAACTTAACAAGCTTACTATCAAGAACCGTTATCCGTTGCCACGTATTGATGATCTATTTGACCAACTTCAAGGGTCAAGTGTTTATTCAAAGATTGATTTAAGGTCCGGTTATCACCAACTTAAAGTCAAGGAATCCGATATTCCTAAGACTACTTTTCGCACTCGTTATGGGCACTATGAATTCTGTGTCATGCCTTTTGGTTTAACTAATGCTCCTGCCGTGTTCATGGATCTCATGAATCGTGTTTGTAAACCGTATCTTGACAAATTTGTCATCGTGTTCATTGACGACATCTTGATCTATTTGAAGAGTGAGAAAGAGCATAAGCAACATTTGTGCATGATTCTTGAACTCTTACGAAAGGAACAACTTTATGCTAAATTTTCTAAGTGCGAGTTTTGGCTCAAAACCGTACAATTTCTTGGACATGTTGTTGATAGAAACGGAATACATGTCGATCCAGCTAAGATTTCTGCTATTCGGAACTGGGAGATACCAAAGACTGCGAAGCATATTCGTCAATTTTTGGGACTTGCCGGTTACTATCGAAGGTTCATAAAAGATTTTTCTCTCATTGCTAAACCTCTTACAAAGCTGACTCAAAAAGGGAAGAAATTTGAGTGGTCCGAAGAACAGGAATCTGCTTTCAAGATTCTGAAGGAGAAGTTGACCACAGCCCCGATTCTATCTTTACCTGAAGGTACTAACGACTTCGTTGTTTACTGCGATGCCTCAAAGCAAAGCTTTGGTTGTGTTTTAATGCAACGTGAAAAGGTTATTTCCTACGCATCTAGACAGTTGAAGAAACATGAAGAGAACTATACCATACATGACCTTGAGTTAGGTGCCGTGGTATTTGCATTGAAGACATGGAGACATTATCTATATGGTACTCACTTTACAGTGTACACTGACCATAAAAGTCTTTGACACATCTTTGATCAAAAACAGCTGAATATGAGGCAAAGTCGATGGCTCGAGTTACTGAACGATTATCACTGTGAGCTAAAATATCATCCCGGCAAGGCAAATGTAGTTGCAGATGCTCTTAGTCAAAAAGATGATGTTAAACGCGTTCGTGCTCTAAATCTGAAAATCAAATCGAATCTTATATCACGAATCTGTGAAGCTCAATTGGAAGCTATTAAACCGACACTTATCGAAGGTGAAGGACCTATAGGTTTTGAGAACCAACTTCAAGTGAAAGCTAATGGTACACGGTACTTTGGCAACAAAATTTGGGTTCCTCGCTTCAGAAATCTCCGCAAACTAGTCTTGGATGAAGCACATAAGACTAGGTACTCTATTCATCCCGGTTCCGGTAAGATGTATCACGATGTGAAGCAATTCTACTGGTGGCTTAATATGAAAGCCGACATTGCTACTTATGTTAGCAAGTGTCTCACTTGTTTGAAAGTCAAGGTCGAACATCAAAAGCCTTCTGGTCTGTTGACACAACATGGTATTCCGCAGTGGAAGTGGGAGTGCATCACAATGGACTTCGTTACTAAGTTACCTAAGACTTCGAACGGTAACGATACTATTTGGGTCGTAGTTGATCGTCTTACTAAATCTGCACATTTCATACCGATCAAGGAAACCGACAAGATGGAGAAATTATCACAGCTTTATATTAAAGAAATTGTCTCACGTCATGGAGTTCCTATCTCGATTATTTCTGATCGTGACAGTCGATTCGTTTCAAGATTCTGGAAAACTTTACAATCTGCTCTTGGAACTCAACTTGACATGAGTACAGCCTATCATCCGCAAACTGATGGTCAGAGTGAACGAACTATCCAAACCATGGAGGATATGCTACGTGCTTGTGCAATCGATTTCGGCAAAGGTTGGGATAGACATCTACCTTTGGTCGAATTTTCTTACAACAACAGTTACCACTCCAGCATTAAAGCTGCACCTTTTGAAGCTTTATATGGACGGAAATGTAGATCCCCTTTGTGTTGGGACGAACTCGAGGACAGACATTTAACTGGTCCCGAAATCATTCATGAAACTACCGAAAAGATCGCTCAGATTAAGCAACGATTAGAAACTGCCCGTAGCCGACAAAAGAGCTATGCCGATAAGAAACGAAAGGATATAGAATACCAAGTTAGAGATAAATTCATGTTGAAAGTATCCCCTTGGAAAGGTGTTATCCGTTTCGGTAAACGAAGCAAACTCAGTCCACGATATGTTGGACCTTTCACGATCACTCAAAGAGTCGGTCCCGTGGCGTACTGATTAGAACTACTAACTGAACTTATCCAAGTACATGATGTGTTTCATGTCTCGAATCTTAAAAGGTGTCTTGCTGATGACACACTTGTTATTCCTTTGGATGATATTCGCATTGATGAACAAATGCACTTCATTGAAGAACCTATAGAAATCATGGAAGGAGAGGTCAAACAAACGCGTAAAAGCAACATACCAATCATTAAAGTTCGTTGGAATTCGCGTAGAGGCCCCGAATATACCTGGGAACGCAAAGACCAAATGATACAGAAATATCCCCATCTCTTCTCAACTGCTGATGCAAATGAGAAATCTACTTAAAACTTCGGGACGAAGTTTCTAATAACGAGGAGGTACTATAACGACCCTCATTTTTCCATTCTATATTTTTCCAATATTAAATGCCCAAATAATATAATTAAAACTTAATGATTAAACTTTAATCAACAATTGTTAAGTGTTAAGAGTTATAAAACATATTAATTAACTTTGTGCAATAATTGACAAGTTAATAAAAGATGAAAATAATAAACTGTTAGTCGACACTCACTGCTAATTAAAATTTATGCATTTATGTAATATTATAACTAATAATCTATAAGTAATAAAAAAAGTGACATTTATATAAATAATAAAACAATTGGGAACTAAATAAAAAAATATATATATACAAGTCATGAATTAGTAAAAAGAAAATAATACTTATCATGTAGTAAATGTAAAAATAATAATAATAATAATAATAATAATAATAATAATAATAATAATAATAATAATAACAATAATAATAATAATAATAATAATAATAATGAGACTAAAGAATCTTAAACAATTACATCCTCATGTTGACTAAAAAAATAATATAAAATATATATATAATATAATATATATATATATATATATATATATATATATATATATATATATATATATATATATATATATATATATAACTAGTACCACCTATTGTTGACTAAAAATTATAAAATAAAATAAAATCATTAATTAGAACATCCTTATGTTGACTAACACTCTAATACTTGCACTATATAAACACCCCTAGACTCCTAGTTCCTCATTCATAAATCACACCAAAATCCTCTCTCAAAAACAATCTCTCCCTCTCCCTCTCCCTCTCTTGTGGTATTTGGATCTTCAAGCTTGTTCTTCGTGTTCATCAAGATTTTCAAGCGTGTTCTTCATTATTTGGGTTATTTGATCTTCATCACCAAGTTTTCTTCTTGTTTCTTGTTAATCTTCATCATCATTAACAAGGTATGATCCAAAATCTTAAAACTTTTAAATCTTTCTTTCAATTCATGTTTATATTCATAATCATATTCGTGCATAATCTTAACATTCATATTATTTAGATCCTCAAAACCCTAAACCCTAATCATTAAAATACTACTTTAATTAACTAACCCTAATTAATGAAACCCTAATACTACTTATACTATTAATTAACATGTATACACTATTACTATTACTAACACCTATAACCTACTACTTATATTATAACACATAAAAACATTTTGGGATATGTATTAGAGATGTATAGATCTTCGAACTTTCTTGACGAATGGTTTCTACAAAATTCTAGGCGGAAGGGTTTGGATTTTCGATTTAAAGGATCCTATAGCTCAAGCCCCTAGACCTGAAATGGCCATTCGAAGGGAAATGGATGATTGGAAGCTTATCTATTACGGCAAGTATCCTAAAATGGAAAACACTCTTAAAGTAGAAACTTTCTAGTTATAGAAACTTACTAAGATAAGAAATCTACTAAAAGTGGAAAATTTCTAAAAAATAGAAACTTACTAGGAAAGGAAACTTAGTAAAACGAACTATACTTACAACACTATAATACTTAAACATCTACTTAAACTTGGGCAAAAACACTTACTACTCTTAAATGTCAATAGGTTGACTTTTCTGCTCACTCATCCAACTTTCTATTCCGAGGAATAACTCTCTCTCTCTCTCTCTCTACTTACTAAGGTAAATTCATAGCCCCACTCTTTATTACTAGCAAACTTATTTACTTTTATTGGGGTGAGACACATGCTACTTTTACTATTTACAATTTAGACACAAGTACCAACTGTTAAAACTATGTTATACCCGGCTATGTCCGACTAAGTCCCTACAGTGATATTTTTAATTGCTCGTGAATGCATGCTTAATTATTGAGGGTAGGCCTATAGGGAGTAACGTCCCCGATACATTTGACTAAGTCTTTGTATTACTTAATAATGAAATTAAACCGACAAGTATAAACTACAACTTGTCTTTAGGGCAAACTTGAACGTTTAGTCTAAATATCATGCACTGGCATAACTTTTGGATCTGCGAGATCTACCTTTTGATCCTGCGGGAGATCAACTTTACAAACTAAATCTTGTTGTCTAAAAAAACGGTCAAACTTATTTGTTAAACCTATGAACTTCACTCAACCTTTTTGGTTGACACTTTAGCATGTTTTGTCTCAGGTGCTGATTGATTCAAGCTTTCTTACTTACTACTTATGTGATGCTACTTGGACATAGGATCAAGAGATATCGTATTATTTACTTTTGCATTTGAACATTTACATTATTGTTACTTCCATCATTGTAACGACATTTCATTTTCCGCTGCGTACTCTCAATAAAGTTTATTTTATCATTTAGTATTGTTCTCGTATATTATAATATGTTGGTTTATTTGATATTAAGTCACATTTCGACCAGGCCCTAACTGGGGGTGTGATACAAGTACTCGAAGAAACATGAGAATCATTGACAAGTTCAAAACCACCCAAAGGACCATAAATGCTCTTAATGACTTTAACCCACAAGGAAGTGGTTTCGGATTTGAACCTCCACCACCACTTGCAAATTAGATCCAAATTTTTTCTTTTTAGTGAACCCAAATTTAACCCATCCTCCCCATAATGTAAAAGAATCGATTCCCATTTGACCCAAGCAATTTTAGAGCCATTACCCGCCCCGCCCCAGAACAAATGAGGTCTTACACTCTCGAGTTTTTTTAACACACATGGCGGAGCACGGAAGAGCGAGAAATAATACAACGGGAGACTATTTAGGACCAATTTAACAATAGTTAAGCGTCCACCAAATGATACCGAATGTGCCTTCCAATCCGCGAGTCGTTTCTCAAATTTCTCAATTACCGGTTTCCAACATTCAAGTTTATTTATTTTTGCGCCAATCGGGAGTCCGAGGTATGTAAAAGGCAACAAACCCATATTACACCCAAAAAATGTTTCCATATTCTCAACATCAACCTTATCTACACCAATGCCAAATAATTTTCTCTTACGCTAATTAACTTTAAGACCTGAGGTTAGTTCAAAACACTTTAAGAGTTTCATGAGATTACGAATATTATTCTCACTCCAACTACTAAAGAAAATAGTGTAGTCCGCATATTGTAGGTGTGATATACCTACCTTATCTTTTCCGATTTCGACACCCGAGAACATATTACAATTGACAGCTCTTTTTGCAAGGGCATTCAAACCCTCTGCCGCAATAATGAAAATAAAAGGAGAGAGCGGGCCACCTTGGCGCACCCCTCTATCCAAGGTAAACTCATTCGTCGAAGATCCATTTACAAGGACAGAGATAGATGCGGATTTAAGACACGCGAGGATCCACCTTCTCCACTTCTCGCCGAACCCCGTGAATTCCATAACTTCCATTAGAAACTCCCAACTTAGACTATCAAAAACTTTCTCAAAATCAACCTTGAAAATAAGGCTCTTGAGACGCTTATGCTTCAAATAATCAACTGTCTCGTTTGCAATTAAAGCACCATCTAAAATGATTCTACCTTTGACAAAAGCACTTTGCTCATATCCAACAAGCATAGGGACCACCTTCTTAAGTCTATTTGAAAGTAATTTTGCAATAATTTTGTAATAACTTCCAATCAGACTTATCGGCCGTTAGTCATTCAAAGAGGATGGATCCGAGGTTTTCGGGACAAGGGTGATGAAAGACTCATTACAACCTTTGGAGATTTCCCCATTTACCCAAAACGAGTTAACGGCATCAATTAGATCCTTCTTGGTAATATCCCAAATTTTTTTATAAAAACACACGTTAAACCCGCCGGGACCCGGCGCTTTATTACTTCCACAATCTTTAACAGCTTCCCATATTTCGGTTTCATTGAATTGAAGTTCCAGATTACTCGCCTCCATGGTTGTAAGCTTTCTGTTACCATCAGGCCCATTCATACTCGACGGCCCAGAAGGGATCAACCAACTAAGCATAGTAGGCCGTTGATGGTTTTTAGCCGTAAATAGCTGTTAGAAGTGGCTAAAAACAGCAGCCTTCACATCGTTAGGTTCATCGTTCCATACCCCGTTAATACACAACCCCCAGATATTACACTTATTGTACTTTCTTTTAATCGAGTTATGAAAAATAAATTAGTTCTCGTCACCCTCTAGAATCCACCAAAATCTAGCTTTTTGCTTCAACATACTAGTCTTTACGGATTCTTTTTCCAACTAACCTTTCCTCACCTCCAACCTAGCTAATCGCTTACTCTCATTAAAACCCCCCAATTCAGCTTCCTTCTCCAAGTCGACAGCTTTTGTTCTAAGGGCAATAATTTCGTCATCAAGCTTGCCAAACTCATTGTGACTCCAATCTTTAAGAGCAAATTTAACATTTTTGAGACGATCTCTAAATCTACAATCCCTTCTCATACTCTTAATAGGTTTATCCCAAGCACTTTGTATAATAGCCACCACACCTTCTTTATTGAGCCATTCATTGAACACCTTAAAAGGTTTAGGGCTAAAATCGATTAGCTTGTCTCTCAAAACTAAAGGGTAGTGGTCCGACTCTCCTCTCTCCAAGGGAACTACAGAGAGATCTTCCCATAAGTTCAAGAATTTATTCGACACAAAAAATCTATCAAGTTTGCTAAATTTGATGCCGTCGTCACTTATTCGCGTAAACTTTCTACCATTTATTGGGATTTCAATAAGATTGTTACTAGCAATGAACTCATTAAAATGAGAGGCACGCCTTTGATGGAACACACAATTTAGTCTATCCGAAGCTTCTCTTACCTCATTGAAATCACCACAAAGTAACCAAGCTGGGTTACTATTTAACAATAGATTATTAAGGGATTCCCACATCAATTTCTTACTCGCGTCATCGTGAGGGCCATAAATGTTAACAATAGTGGATTCTTTGCCAGAACTAATCCAAGACCCCCTAATGGCTAGGAAGAACTCATTACCCATTGCATTTGTGACCGAAAAGCATCTAGTATCCCAAACAATCAACATACCCCTTGATTTCCCAACCGCATCCTTTTGAACAAAACCAAAATCACTACTACTCCATAATGAATACACCCATCGATCTTCAAGCTGTTTACATCTAGTTTCTTGTAACGCTATTACATCAGGTCACTCATTCAAACATATGTTTTTAACCCATCTAAGTTTCCCTTTAAACCCAAGCCCACGAACATTAAATGACAGAATCTTCATAAGAAATAAAATTAAACGAAAGACGGGAAGAGGAAGAGGCTTACTGTGGGTTAAGGTTTGGCCACCTTAACCAGATACCTTCCCCGTATTCTCTGATCTCGACATTATCAATTGAGGTCTTTCTCGAAACATTCCCAGCAATCGAATGTGAAGACTTGGATGTTTGTCTTCTATCTTTCAATTTCTTCACACAAGTTTTACAATTAGGATGATTACCTGGGTTTAGGTTAACACCCTTTCGCGCCATTGATTTGAATCTCATAAATCTTGAGGAGGCACTATGCTTGCACATCAATTCCCAGTAACACTTATTACAGAAGGGAACGACAGTTGATTTCGACTCTCTTTTAGATCAATAATTGATAGAAGCACTCTTCGATCTACAGCTATTGGAGCGTTTGTCTTTATTTTAATGACCACAATTGTAATCTTCAGGCCCATGACCCATATTGTTGCAGGGTGTATTTGTATTGTCCTACCCATAACCTGTAGAATTATTATTAAGCCCACTAACATTACACTCTTCATTATGCAAGTTGAATTTAATAGGGCTTTTAAGCCCACTATCGCAATATTTGTTTGAGCCCATCACATTATTGGATCCATTACGCCTACTTGAAACTTCCGGACTGTTACATTTACCTCCACATGTGTGCTCATCATAATTATGAAATGTGTCCTTGATAACTGAAGAGTCCGTTACAACCTTTTTGGGAGTAGGGTTAGGGTAATTATTACTCATAGTTTCTGCTACACATTCCTCGGTACCATCAAATAGTGTTTTAATCCCAAAGCAATCTGACCCTACATCTTCCACCGGCACGTGATCTTCCTGTACCGGACGTTGCCCAACCGGAAAATTGGAATCTTCATCATCTTCATTATTCATGTTAATAGATTTGTTCACTTCATCCGGCATACCCATGTTATCATCACCATCATCATCAGAGTGATGACATCGTACATCTTCATTACCAGCTTCATCAGAATGATTGCATTGAACATCGTCATACTGATAGAATTGCTCCATGCCATTAGTAATCATCGGAATCAATATAATCTGAACTAAGACTGGAACATTCTTGCTCGCTACTAAACTCCTCGTCTTCCTCTTCCATAACCGGATCCTTAATAACTCCTTTCTTCTTGAACATTGACAAAGTACGTTCTAGATTTATGAACAAGTTTTAGTGAATCATTGACAACCTCAGGGTCATTCAATTTCACAAAAACCCTTCAACATGACAGGTTTTGATGTCCACGAAGACGACAGTTGTCCAATTCATACACCACCCCCCATTCGGCAATCGAAGTAAACGTGTTTTCTGACCAACAATGAACCGAAACACCGGAGATTTTTAACCATACTATACGCCCCTCCGGCCAATATTCCACATCCCAAAAATGCACCTTATTGATCCAGTTCCTCAACGGGTGATTCCCTTGAGTTACAACCTCGTTTGCTGCCTCACGCGAATTAAAAACAATCATGGTGCTTAGACCACCAAGTGCCTTAATCTGCAGGTCATTAAAGCCTTCTTCAACACAGAAACTATGAACATTTCGTAGTATCTTATG